>NC_037672.1:160007983-160255347 GCF_003255815.1 Theropithecus gelada
AAACAAAGAGCATACACCCTCACTGATACACAAGCATGTGCCCTTGCCTGCATGCACAGGAAAAACAAACAATTATTTCAAGCTATAAACTTCAAATCTCATTTTGTGAGCTATTAGCTATAATATTTGATGAGTCACTGGATGCAGGATTTATGTCACTTCACAAGAAGTTACCCAAAGTCAAGATGTCATTCTGAATATATTACATTTACCTAAACTTATTCTCCTGATGATGATTTGCACTGTGTTTGCTTATCTAAGCTTAACAAATAACTCTATCAAAAATGAGCCCTGAGCCTGAGACATCCTACGTACTGTAGGCACTAGAGAGAAAGTGTTACCCATAAGACTTTGAGCCCTTTAATCTCTAAGATTCCTTCTTTTTTGGAAAATAAAGTGATGTAATTCCTTTTCATTCCACCTACTCAGGGAAGTTTATTATTGCCCCAGTTATTTCTGAAATTCTAGGAAGGAGGTGCTTAAGTTCCTTTTGTGACCGTTTATGATCAGTTTTCACTTTCAATTATTACTGAATGGCTTGTTCCTTACTTGTGATCTCACCCCTTGCAGCTTTTTTATTTCCTTTCTATCTCAGAGTGAACCTCATACTTCATCCTTTCTCTTACATCTTCATTAGAATCCTTTTTGGGTAACCAACTTTTCCTGGAGGTTTTGACATAAAGAAGAGAAGTTTTAGCATAGTACATGAAACAACACAATTTAAAATTGATTGCTAGGTATCAGTGTTACTGATGACGTTAGACATCATCACCACAGAAAACTTCCTGCCAGCTGCCCTTTCTCTATGCCTCTGTTTGTTTCTTTAATTTTGTGTTTTCATCTTCCCTAACCAGAACTTTCTCCCCATCACATCCTCCTCCCATTATGGCCTCCCTTCCTTCCCTTCATATGTTCCAGCATAAAGTTCAAAAATCAAAATTTCCATCATTTTATTAAACTATTAAGTAGAAGAAATTAATTCTCTCAATTTCCTTGTCTTTCCTACCAAAAGGGTCATTAAACAAAGGGTCTTCCTAAAATCAGCAAGAGTCTCTTGCAGTCCCTTTAGCCTGTATTAGCAGCTTTAGGGACAGCCAGTCCTTTCTGAATTATTCTCAGGATCGCCCAAACATAACCTTTTTTCTTTATTTTTTTTTTCTTTAAGAAATTGCCTTATTTTTCTTTAGCAGAAGGGAACAAATTCCTCAGAAGAAAATATTTTCATTCTACAAAATACATAGCAGTGATAGAGATGATGGAGCATATGAGAACAGTGTCTCTTTCCGTACTTTCCACCACTTCTTAATGGTGCGCATGGTAAGGATGACACTCCAATCTGTTTGAAGTAGCACCTTTCAGGGCTAGAACAAAAAGCTGATATCTGTGTATTAGATGCTACCTCTTAGTCCTAGGTTATGTAAAATTACACTCCAGGAAAGGGTCCTACACAGGGTTTTTGCAGAGCGGTTGAAGCATGGTTTTCCCTGAGTAAAAAGGCAGAGACACCTAGTATCAGAGGCATTTTAATCAGAATGACTCCATCTTGAATGAGGGCTAGGAAAAATAGGGCAGGCACTTGCTGGACTGCATTCCCAGGAAATTAGGTATTTCTAGCTGCTAGATGTTTACAATTAAGGGAACAGATTGATAATGTTTACTAAACAGACCCAGAATCAGTAAGTTCCTGATATCCCAATATCTTGACTCTTAAGAACAGAAGCACTCTTAATTTTTGTTTTAAACATAATAATATTGATTCTTGCAAAATATAGCAATTAAGAAAGTTAATCCTTTATCACAAATCCTTGTAGCAGAGCACATCTCCCCATGATTTTATTGTTGTCGTTGTTATCCTATGTATAAGCAAGCATTGTACCTAGGGTTAGCGCATTCCTCCTCTTACTTTTGGCAACGCCCTACTCTGTCTATGGACTAGCTCTTCTTTCACCACTTTACTTTCTTAACACATTTGCTTTCACTTACACTGTGGACTCAACCCGAGTCCTCTCTTGTGCGATATCCAAGAACGCTTTCTTGGAGTCTGGATTGGGACCACTTTCTGGTAACATGAGTACATGACTGCACCTCACTATTCTTTTAACATATGTTTGGGCCTTTGAAATAGCTAGGACTGGGTTTCCTCCTTAGTGTCTTTGATTATTCTTCTTTATTTGCGTATTTCATTATTACTTTTCTATCAATTTACAATTTATTTTCATTGTTCTCTTGCAGTTGCTAACATGAAAAGCGAAGTATATGGGACGTAATCCATTATAACTTTAAAAGTTCAGCTTATTTTGGTTACTATTATGTTGGAAATGTCTAATTTTTAAAATTTGGCATAGGTTCTAGTTGAACCCTTCATTTCACAGAATAGGAAATTAAAACCTAAAGAGGTTAAGCAAGACTTAATCTCGTCTAGAAATTCTCAGATTTTGACAAAACAGGAGCCCAGGTCTCTGGCTTCCCTGGCAAGAGCTTTTTACAATATGCCATCCTGCCCTCTCTTCCTATGGAGCATTTGGGTCATCCCACTAAGTAACAATTATTTCTATGCTGTATTGCTTATTATTATTATGTTATTATTATCTAAACTGCTTAATTATAAATCCCTTGAAAGTAAAGATTATGCTTGACTCTAAAATATCTCTAGAAGCTAGTATATTTATACTGCTGAGCACATTTTTTGGCAATTAACATTTGCTAGGGCAATTTTATTATACCCACTTTTTTCCCAAGCACTTTTGCAAGTTTTTTTTTTTTATTTTAGTGACTAATGTGAAAACTAAGATCAAATTATTTTCAGGAATAAATCATAAGGGTTTGTGTGTGTGTGTGTGTCTTCCATTAATGGCAATGTAAGAAAATATTGCGAGGTCAAATGAGATCTTAAAGGAGGAACTATAATCTTTCCTCTACTAATGTTTCCATATGGAGGGAACTCCATTAGGGTGACACTCTGGCCTCTTTATCCTGGTACTTTTCCCTCAAAACTCACATTTCCCCAGAGAAAGATAGAGGAATGTTTGACATAAGCCAGGCCTGCTGTTTTCACAATGCCATGGGAGTACCATACATACCGTAGTCTATTGGGTGGCTCTTCTCTCTAGTGGATCCGATTGTCTGCATAAATATTTACAGGATAAGTTTAATTGTAGAGAGCAACATTAGCAAAACAATTTACTTGCATGCAAATCTAGGCTACATTCTCCAAACAGCTTTCCCAGTGATGAAGCTGATAGTTTTTGTTTTTGTGTTTTTAACTTTGTATCATGTGGTTATAAACGCAGGTACTAAGAAAAGAGCACTGTTATTTATTTGGTAACCCCCCCCCTTACATGTCAACAATGGTGCCCTTTTTAATAAATTGTTTTAATAACCTCATAAAAGGAGAGCAGATATTTCTTACCTACAAACTGTCAGAATGTATCAAAAAGTAATTGTGGATGCCCATGATTTTTGGAAGAGAAACAGAGTAGTTAACTGTCTTCTGTCTCTTTTCCTCCTAGAGCAAGAGGCAGTAACTTTAACTCTTGTATTTCTAGCATTTCTGTATTTCTGGCATTACTAGGACCATTGCACAAAACATTGTGGTGACTGATTTTATGCAAGTTAACATTCTGACAATGTTGAAAGCTACAGCTTTTTCACACACATTCTTTAAGCAGAAAGTCATTTTAAAAGTGTCATCTACATTGGACAGTGCTGAGCTAATGTGATACAGTGTGACAAGCTTCACCAAGTCTGTCACCTTCTACTTATTGCATTGGAAAATTATTAGATTAATTGGTTAGTGGACATAATTAATTAGAAACACTTGATAATGAATTAATTGGTGTACTTTTGGTAAGAATAGAATGAGTATGAGTTATCTTCTAAGAGAAAATACAAAAATAAACTATAATGTTAAATAAATTAGGCAAAATAACATTACTGGTATATCAGGTAACTTCTCAGTTGCCATCTCAGTGAGGCCTTTCCTGACCACGCTTTCTAAAATTTCAACCTGATACTCTGACAGTTTGTATTTTTTCTTCTGCTTTCTTTTTGATACTTACCACTGATTCATATGCTATATATTCTATTATTATTTATCTCCCCCCAAATATATGTTCCATGAGGAGAGGAATCTTTTGTCGATTGCTGTATCTCCAGCCCCTAGAACAATGCCGAACACGTAATAGGCTCTCAGTAAGTATTTGGTAAATGAATGAATGGATACATGAATGTTAAACTTCTGAAAAATGCATTTAATTTTTCTTCCTTGCACTGAAGAAAATTGCCTTTCTCTGTAGAGGAGAAAATTGCTTTTCTTTGCCCTAGCCTTGTCCCTGCAGAGTCTTTTAATTCCTCTCCATCATGCTTCTCTACATTCTTTCCAATAAAAACAATACAGACACTTGAAAAAACATGATATTTATTACCTAAACACATAGATTTGTTTTATCTCTGTCACTTATGAATTGTTTAATCAAAATCTGTTATCTCATTTGTGAAACAGGAGTACAAAAAAAACTCATTCACAAAGATGTAGAAAAGATTAAATGAGCTTTGGAAACTGCTTTGTAACCCTCAAAAATCTATAGAAATATTTATGATTACAGGTCAGCTGTCATCACTACAATAGCTTTTTCTTCTTCTTTCTGCCAAGTAATATTTATCCTTTATTCCCTTTCTCTCTCTCTCTTTTTAAGTTGGGTATTGAAACTATTCCACGAACTCTTATGGGAAGGAACAGACTGTCAGTCCAGTGACTTCTATACTGTCAGCCATAGAGGGAGGGACCACCTCCCTTTCATTTTGGGGAAAAGAAAGACAGATCAGACTGTTACTGTGTCTATATAGAAAGAAGTAGACATAAGAGACTCCATTTTGTTCTGTATTTGAGATGCTGTTAATCTGTGACCCTACCCCCAACCTTGTCCTTGCAAGAGACATGTGCTGTGGTGACTCAAGGTTTAACAGATTAACAGTAGTGACTCAAGGTTTAACAGGCCCACTTTTTCTTTCTCTATACTTTGTCTCTGTGTCTCATTTCTTTTCTCAAGTCTCTCATTCCACCTAATGAGAAACGCCCACAGGTGTGGAAGGGCAGGCCATCCCTTCATCCATCATTTTGTAACTGTGACCACTTAATGACCTAAAACAACCAGACTTGAGTCAATGAGCCAATAGAGAAGATCATCACTCATTTAAGTGTGTAACTGCTAGAGAGAGAAACCTCAGACAAAGCAAACAAAGCACATGCACGGTAAATGAGATCAGAAGTGCAGTAGCTAATATAATCAGGGGGTACTAGAAAGATCTTCTCTAATTTTCTGTGGACTCTGAAATTATACAATGAGATATTGATTTCTTTGTTCTACAATATTTCTCTTCAGAAGTTTTCTATTAGAGAGCAATTGCCACCTGAGAAAAAAAAAAAAAACACATAAAAACTAGCATCCATCTTCAATATCTTAGCATACATTAGATCTAAGGTAGTTAGCTCTCACCTTGAAAGGCAGAGAACAAAAGCCCGATACAATGGGACTCATATTAAGTGAGTGGTAATGCTAGAAAAATGAAACTCCTAGAATAATTCTTCAGAAGAATATATTAACCTAGAGCAAGGTTCAGCAAACTTTTTCTGGAAAGGATCAGATAGTAAATATTTCAGGCTTCCAGTCTCTATTGCAACTACATACTTCTGACATTGTAATGCAAAAAGAGTCATATAATACATAAGTAAATAGGGGTGACTGTGTTCCAATAAAGTCTTATTGGAAAATAATGTTTTTAATTTTTTATTGATTTAAAATATCTTCTGGCCTAGAGGTACAAGATTTTTAAAGTCTATATAAAATTAAAACTATTGAATGATAATATTAAGAAAATATATATATGGTATATAACTGCTAAATAAAATTACAGAAGAATATAACAAAAAGTTAATCTTTGTATTACATTAAAAGGCCTGCTTAAATATTGACAAGAAAAAGAATAGAAAATAGAAAAATGGAAATGCATTGAATAATTAGTTCGTAATTTAGCATTTATAATGTCTAATAGATGTGATGATACTCAATTCACTATTAGTTATAGAAACTAAATCACAATATATTAATAAAATTACTTTGCATAAATTGAAATGACAAAAATTAAAAGCTCTCTGAAAGGTTAGGTCACCTCCAGAGGAAAGCCCATCAGACTAACAGCAAACCTCCAAGCTGAAACCCTACAAGCCAGAAGAGATTGAGGGCCAATATTCAACACCCTTAAAGAAAATAAATTCCAATGAAGAATTTTTATACACAGCCAAATTAAGCTTCGTAAGCAAGTGAGGAATAAAATCTAAAGAGCTTCTGCAGAGTAAAATAAACTATCAACAGAGTAAACAGACAACCTACAGAATGGGAGAAAATTTTTGCAAACTATGCATTTATAAAAGGTCTAATATTTAGCATCTATAAGGAACTTAAATACATTTACAAGAAAAAAACCAAACCACCTCATAAAAAGTGGGAAAGTACATGAACAGATGTCTTTTAGAAGAACACATACATGTGGACAACAATCATATGAAAAAAAGCTCAACATCACTGATCATTAGAGAAACGCAAATCGAAACCACAATGAGATACCATATAATACCAGTCAGAATGGCTATTATTAAAAAGTCAAAAAATAACAGATGCTGGGGATATTGTGGAGAAAAAGAAGAATGCTTATACACTGTTGGTGGGAGTATAAGTTAGTTCAACCATTATGGAAGGCAATGTGCCAATTCCTCAAAGACCTAAAGTTAGAAATACCATTGGACCCAGCAATCTCATTACTAGATATTTACCCAAAGGAATATAAATCATTCTGTTGGTTGGGCGTGGTGTCTCACACCTGTAATCCCAACATTTTGTGAGGCCAAGATGGGTGGATCACCCAAGGTCAGGAGTTCGAGACCAGCCTGGTCAACATGGTAAAACTCCATCTTTAAAAAAAATACAAAAATTAGACAGGCATGGTGGCGCATGCCTATAATCCCAGCTACTCATCCTATAATCCCAGGATGCTGAGGCAGGAGAATGGCTCAAACCCAGAAGCAGAGGTTGCAGTGAGACAAGATTGCACCATTGCAGTGAGACAAGATCACCCCAGCCTGGGTGACAGAGCAAGACTCTGTCTCAAATTTTAAAAAATCATTCTATTACAATGACATATGCATATACACATTCATTGCAGCACTATTCACAATAGCAAAGACATGTAATCAACCTAAATGCCTATCAATGATAGACTGGATAAAAAATTATGGTGTATATACATCATGGAGTACTACGCAACTATAAAAAAGAACAAAATTGTGTTCTTTGCAGGGACATGGATGGAGCTGGAGTCCATTATCCTTAGCAAACTAACACAGGGACATAAAACTGAATACCACAAGTTCTCACCTAAGAAGGAGCTAATTTATGCGAGCATATGGACACATTGAGGAGTACAAGATATACTGGGGCTTTTCAGATGATAGAGAGTAGCAGGAGAGAGAGAATCAAGAAAAATAACTAATGGATACTAGGCTTAATACCTGGGTGATGAAATAATCTGTTCAACAAACCCCCATGACATAAGTATACCTATGTAATAAACCAGTACTTGTACCCCTCAACTCGAAAGTTTAAAAAACAAAAAGCTCTCTAACATCTACTGCTGTTTGGGAATGTCAGCAGAAGGATATTCTCATGTATAGTTCTGGAAATATAACTTGTTGCTGAGTTTTTGGAATGCAATCTGGTATTGTCACTTCAAATTAAATATGCCTATATTATTGAACCTAATTCCAGGATTTGGAAATAATTCCCAATCCTGAAATCTAACTCCAAGGTACAAAACTATAAAAACTGCAAAACCTTTTAGTGAAGTTATGTGTGTATGCATGTATTTCAGTAGATGATCAGAAGAGCATGGAAAAATATATTGAGGAAGTATCATAAATGGTTAACATGGGTTACCTGCCTGGAGTGATTTGATGGGGCAACTGAAGACGGTGAAAGGATCAAGTAGAGAAGGAGAGAGTCAACAAAAAGTGAAAAGGAAAAAGTCTTAAAAAAAAAAAAAAAGCATTGTTTGTGTATATTTACATTTATGTACAATTTTATGGCTTGTATATTAATAAAGATTTTATTTTAAGAATTATATTTTTTAAAGAAAAGATATTACGTACTCTAGTCTAAACATCCTAGAAAATTTAAGGAAAACAAGTTTGCCTGTGCCTTTTTACTAATTCCCTTCTGATCTTTCATTTGCAGGCAAAAAGATTGGCCTTTCATTTCAGCCTGGGCTTGAAATATCAAACACATTTCTGTGCCTAGCAGGTAACATAATTTCTTCCTTAAATTGCTTTTTTTCTTTTTTTTTTTTTTTTTGGTAAAGCATACTCTGTTTTTAGATTAAGTATATAAAAATAATCTTAACTATACAACAATAAAAATTTTCTGTCTCCCTTTTGTTTCAGGACCAGTCACACTACTACCACCCCGCCCCCAACAAACACACACACAGACACACACTTCTGTACTATATATATATAGTCTAGGGCTACAAAAGGGGTTTGGCTAATGAAGAGTTTAGCTATATCCAAGTTTTATATATATATATATATATATACACACACACACACACACACACACACATATTTTGCAAGTAGCAACCAATACTTAATTATTCCATATTCCGTAGCATGGTGAACTGCAGCAAACTTGAAAATACAATTATCATTCAAAGTATGTAGCCCCTATTCAAATCCAGTAAATTGTTGACCCACAGGATATTACTATATTGTCTTCAGGGTTAACTTTTCAAGAGAAGGTAGAAATCCAGATTTTTATGTACAATATTCTCATTTAAAACATAGAATAGGGCCAGGTGCAGTGGCTTACACCTATAATTGCAGCACTTTGGAAGGCCGAGGTAGGTGGATCGCTTGAGGTCAGGAGTTCAAGACCAGCCTGGCTGACACGGGGGAGAAACCTCACTCTACTAAAAATACAAAAATTACCCGGTGGGTGGCACACGCCTGTAGTCCCAGCTACTCAGGAGGCTAAGGCACGAGAATCACTTGAACCTGGGAGGCAGAAATTGCAGTGAGCCAAGACTGTGCCATTGTACTCCAGCCTGGGTGATGGAGTGAGACTCTGTCTCTAAATTAATTAATTAATTAATTAAAATATAGAATAGGCCAATCAGATACCACTGTGGCCTGAATCCTATCCATGACCCAGCATTTCTCCTTCTGATTTAGGCGTGAGACTATTCCAATATAACTTGGAAATAGAGAGAGATTCTCCCAAGTTTATCATAGCTGGTGAATTACTTTTTAGAAATCCCCGAGTTTGTTAACATTGCATATGCAAACTTGAGTAGTAGATTACATTTAAAGTAAATGACTTGCCCTATATAAAACACTGTTCTAGTTTGGATCTTTGGTTTAAAGTGGAGACTTACACTACATTAAAAGGGTCTATCAAAAGTTGCATATAAACTAGAACTAGAGTCACAAAGGTCAACTTCATGAGTTATTTTAATGATGTGATCTCTCTCTCTTTCTCTTCCTCACATTATTATTTCTCGAAGATACTGCTTCAACAAGTGTGTCTGTTTTATTTCTTTCTGTACCCTATTTTCGAATGCTTACTCATCGTAATCTTCCTCATAACTTGGGCTGTACACAAATTTGACAGATTTCATCATACAATATGGTCAACTTCTATCCCTGCTTCTAACTGATTCAATTTTTTTGGAATTCTTTGTGCAAATTATCTCAAGAGGTAACTTGATACATTCAGATCATCTTTCTATGACTCTTCATACAACATATTTCATAGGCTAATCTACGAGCAGGTTGTCACTGTATCAAGTCATCATATAACTGTTCTTATTGCCTTATAGGTAAAGAAAGAGGACACACAAAACATGTGCCTGGATAGTAAAAATTATAGTAGGAAAATTGTTTAAAGCAATATTTGGGCACATGTGTTAATACAAAAAAAAGAAAATCTGCCTGGATTTGTAGGGGTCACTGTTCTTAAGAATTTAGAAGTTTTGTTAGACTCTTGGTTGATGTCCTGGAAAAATCAATTGGTACTTATTTGGGCATGCATTATTTATGAAGTCTTTTTCTTTAGAGACTGTAGTTACAGAATCCCCTGGGCTCTCACCTAAGGAATGTATCATATTGAATCCTCTTGCAAGAAGAATTATTTGTAAAAGGGTGTGAAGGGTATGATAAATCCCTTAAGTGAGAGTACAGGAGACTCTTCAACTACAATCTCTGAAGAATGACTATAGTTGAATCTAGGGCTACAAAAGGGGTTTGGCTAATGAAGAGTTTAGCTATATCCAACAGTAATGTCTGTCTTGGAATATGAGATCTCTAAGTATGTCTTAGTCTTTCATATACACTTTTTTAAAGCTTATTCTTCTTTATTATTATTATACTTTAAGTTCTGGGATACATGTGCAGAATGTGCAGGTTTGTTACATAGGTTATACATGTGCCATGGTGGTTTGCTGTAGCCATCAACCCATCATCTACATTAGGTATTTCTCCTAATGCTATCTCTCTCCTTGCCACCCACCCCTCCCTGTGCCATACGTTCCCATTGTTCAACTCCCAATTATGAGTGAGAACCATGCAGTGTTTGGTTTTCTCTTCCTGTGTTAGTTTGCTGAGAATGATGGTTTCCAGCTTCATCCATGTCCCTGCTAAGGACATGAACTCACCCTTTTTATGGCTGCATAGTATTCCATCATGTATATGTGCCACATTTTCTTTATCCATTCTAACACTGATGGGCATTTGGGTTGGTTCCAAATCTTTGCTATTGTGAATAGTGCTACAATAAACATACACGTGCATGGGTCTTTATAGTAGAATGATTTATAATCCTTTGGGTATATACCTAGTAATGGGATTGCTGTGTCAAATGGTATTTCTGATTCTAGAGCCACAAAGAATGGCCACACTGTCTTCCACAATGGTTAAACTAATTTACACTCGCACCAACAGTGTAAAAGCGCTCCTATTTCTCCACATCCTCTCCAGCATCTGTTGATTCCTGACTTTTTAATGATCACCATTCTAATTGGGGTGAGATGGTATCTCATTGTGATTTTGATTTGTATTTCTCTAATGACCAGTGATGACGAGCTTTTTTTCATATATGTTTCTTGGCCGCATAAATATCTTCTTTTGAAAAGTGTCTATTCATATAATTCACCTACTTTTCGTTGGGGTTGTTTTTTTCTTCTAAATTGTTTAACTTCCTTATAGATTTTGAATATTAGCCCTTTATCAGATGGATAGATGACAAAAATTTTCTACCATTCTGTCATTTGCCTATTCACTCTGCTGATAGTTTCTTTTGCTGTGCAGAATCTCTTTAGTTTAATTAGATCCCATTTGCCAATTTTGGCTTTTGTTGCCGTTGCTGTTGGTTTTTCAGTCATGAAGTCTTTGCCCATGCCTATGTACTGAATTGTATTGCCTAGGTTTTCTTCTAGGGTTTTTATGATTTTAGGTCTTATGTTTAAATCTTTAATCCATCTTGAGTTAATAGTTTTATAAGTTGCAAGGATAAGATCCAGTTTCAGTTTTCTGCATATGGCTAGCCAGTCTTGCAGCACCATTTATTATATAGGGGATCCTTTCCCCATTGCTTGTTTTTGTCATATTTGTCAAACATCAGATGGTTGTAGATGTGTGTTGTTATTTCTGAGGCCTCTGTTCTGTTCCATTGGTCTGTATCTCTGTTTTGGTACCAGTACCATGCTGTTTTGGTTACTTGTTTATAGCCTTGTAGTATAGCTTGAAGTCAGGTAGTGTGATGCCTCCATCTTTGTTCTTTTGCTTAGGATTTTCCTGGCTATATGGGCTCATTTTTGGTTCCATGTGAAATTTAAAGTAGTTTTCTTTTCTAAGTCTGTGAAGAAAGTCAATGGTAGTTTGATGGGAATAGCATTGAATGTATATATTACTTTGGGCAGTATGGCTATTTTTACAATATCGATTCTTCCTATCCATGATCATGGAATGTTTTTCCATTTGTTTGTGTCCGCTCTTATTTCCTTGAGCAGTGGTTTGTAGTTCTCCTTGAAGAGGTCTTCACATCCCTTGTAAGTTGTATTCCTAGGTATTTTATTCTCTTTGTAACAATTGTGAATAGGAGGTTGCTCATGATTTGGCTCTCCGTTTGTCTATTATTGGCATATAGGAATGCTCGTGATTTTTGCACACTGATATTCTGAGACTTTGCTTAAGTTGCTTATCAACTTAAGGAGTTTTTAGGCTGAGATGATAGGGTTTTCTAAATATACAATCATGTCATCTGCAAACAGAGATAATTTGACTTCCTCTCTTCCTATTTGAATATGCTTTACGTTTTTCTCTTGCCTGATTGCCCTGACCAGAACTTCCAATACTATATTGAATAGGAGTAGGGAGAAAGGGCAACCTTGTCTTGTGCTTGTTTTCAAAGGGAATGCTTCCAACTTTTGACCATTCAGTATGATATTGACTGTGAGTCTGTCATAAATAGCTCTTATTATTTTGAGATATGTTCCATCAACACCTAGCTTATTGAGTGTTTTTAGCATGAAGGGATGCTGAATTTTATCAAAGGCCTTTTTTGCATCTATTGAAATAATCACGTGGTTTTTTTCATTGGTTCTGTTTATGTGATGAATTACTTTTATTGATTTGCATATGTTGAACCACCCTTGCATCCTAGGGATGAAGTCAACTTGATCGTGGTAGATAAGCTTTGTAATGTGCTGCTGGATTTGATTTGCCAGTATTTTATTGAGGATTTTTGCATCAATGTTCATCAGGGATACTGGCCTGAAATTTTCTTTTTTTGTTGTGTCTCTGCCAGGTTTTGGTATCAGGATGATGCTGGCCTCATAAAATGAGTTAGGGAGGATTCCCTCTTTTTCTATTGTTTGGAATAGTTTCAGAAGAAATGGTACCAGGTCCTCTTTTTATCTATGATAGAATATGGCTGTGAATCTATCTGGCCCTAGGCTTTTTTTGGTTGGTAGGCTATTAATTACTGCCTCAATTTCAATACCTGTTATTGGTCTATTCAGGGATTTGACTTCTTCCTGGTTTAGTCTTGGAAGGATGTATATGTCCAGGAATTTATCCATTTCTTCTAGATTTTCTAGTTTATTCACATAGAGGTGTTTATAGTATTTATGATGGTAGTTTGTATTTCTGTGGGATCATTGGTGATCTCTCCTTTATCACTTTTTATTGTGTTTATTTGATTCTTTTATAGTATTTTCTGATGGTAGTTTGTATTTCTGTGGGATCAGTGGTGATCTCTCCTTTACCACTTTTTATTGTGTCTATTTGAGTCTTCTCTCTTTCCTTCTTTATTAGTCTGGCTAGCAGTCTATCTATTTTGTTTATCTTTTCAATAAAACAACACCTGGATTCACTGACTTTTTTTGAAGGGTTTTTCATGTCTCTATCTCCTTCAGTTTTGCTCCAATCTTAGTTATTTCTTGTCTTCTGCTAGCTTTTGAATTTGTTTGTTCTTGCTTCTCTAGTCCTTTTAATTGTGATGTTAGGTTGTCAATTTCAGATCTTTCTCACTTTCTCCTGTGGGCATTTAGTACTATAAATTTCTCTTTAAGCACTGCTTTAGCTGTGTCCCAGAGATTCTGGTATGTTGTGTTGTTGTTCTCATTGGTTTCAAATACCTTATTTATTTCTGCCTTAATTTTGTTATTTACCCAGGAGTCATTCAGGAGCAGGTTGTTCAGTTACCATGTAGTTGTGCAGTTTTGAGTGAGTTTCTTAATCCTGAGTTCTAATTCGATTGCACTGTATTCTGAGACACTGTTTGTTATGATTTCCATGATTTTGCATTTGCTGAGGAGTTTTACTTCCAATTATGTGGTCGATTTTAGAAGAAGGGCAATGTGGTGCTGAGAAGAATGTATATTCTGTTGATTTGGGGTGGAGAGTTCTGTAGATGTCTATTAGGTCTTCTTGGTCCAGAACTGAGCTCAAGTCCTGAACATCCTTGCTAATTTTCTGTCTCGTTGATCTGTTTAATATTGACAGTGGGTTGCTAAAGTCTCCAATTATTATTGTGTGGGAGTCTAAGTCTCTAGGTTTCTAAGAACTTGTTTTATACTCCTGCATTGGGTGCATTTATATTTAAGATAGTTAGCTCTTCTTGGTTGCATTGATTCGTGTACCACTAGGTAATGTCCTTGGTCTTTTTTGATCTTTGTTGGTTCAATCTCTGTTTTATCAGAGATCAGGATAGCAACCCCTACTTTTTTATTTGTTTTCCATTTGCTTGGTAAATCTTCTTCCATCCCTTTATTTTGAGCCTATGTGTGTCTTTACACATGAGATGGGTCTCCTGAATACAGCACACCGCTGGGTCTTCACTCTGTATCTGATTTTCCAGTCTGTGCCTTTCAATTAGGGCATTTAGCCTATTAACATTTAAAGTTAATATTGTTATGTATGAATTTGATTCTATCATTATGATGCTAGCTGGTTATTTTGCCCATTAGTTGATGTGAATTCTTCATAGTGTCAATGGTCTTTATATTTTGGTATGTTTTTGCAGTGGTTGGTACCAGTTTTTCCTTTCCATATTTAGTGCTTCTTTCAGGAGCTCCTGTAAGGCAGGCCTGGTGGTGACAAAATCTCTCAGCATTTGCTTGTCTGTAAAGGATTTTATTTCTCCTTTCCTTATGAAGCTTAGTTTGGCTGGATATGGAATTCTGGGTTGAAAATTGTTTTCTTCAAGAATGTTGAATATTTGCCCCCACTCTCTTCTGGCTTGTAGGGTTTCTGAAGAGAGATTTGCTTTTAGTCTGATGGGCTTCCCTTTGTGAATAACATGACTTTTCTCTCTGGCTGTGCTTAACATTTTTTTTCCCTCATTTCAACCTTGGTGAATCTGACAATTATGTGTCCTAGGGTTGCTCTTCTCGAGGAGTAACTTTGTGGTGGTCTCTGTATTTCCTGAATTTGAATGTTGGCCTGTCTTGCTATGTTGGGGAAGTTCTCCTGGATAATATCCTGAAGAGTGTTTTCCAACTTTGTTCCATTCTCCCCATCACTTTCAGGTACACCAATTAAACATAGGTTTGGTCTTTTCACATAGTCTCATATTTCTTGGAGCCTTTGGTCGTTACTTTTCATTCTTTTTTCTCTAATCTTGTCTTCACAGTTTATTTCATTAAGTTGATCTTTAGTTTCTGATATCCTTTTCTCCACTTCATCGATTCGACTATTGATACTTGTGTATGCTTCACAAAGTTCTCGTGCTGTGTTTTTCAGTTCCATCAGGCAATTTATGTTCTTCTCAAATCTGGTTATTCTAGTCAGCAATTTCTCTAACCTTTTACCAAGGTTCTTAGCTTCTTTGCACTGGGTTAGAACATGCTCCTTTTGCTCAGGGGAAATTGTTATTACCCACCTTCTGAAACCTACTTCTGTCAATTCGTCAAACTCAATCTCTGTCCAGTTTTTTTCCCTTGCTGGTTTTTTCCCATTTCCCTTGTAATCCTTTGGAGTAGAAGGAACTTCTGGTTTTTGGAATTTTCAGCCTTTTTGTGCTGGTTTCTCCTCATCTTCATGGATTTATCTACCTTTGGTCTTTGCTGTTGGTGACCTTCAGATGGAGTTTTTGCATTGTCATTCTTTGTGTTGATGTTGATGTTATTGCTTTCTGTTTGTTGGTTTGCCTTCTAACACTCAGGCCCCTCTGCTGCAGGTCTGCTGGAGTTTGCTGGGGGTCCACTCCAGTCCCTGTTTGCCTGAGTATCACCAGTGGAAGCTGCTGAACAGCAAAGATTGCTGTCTGCTCCTTCCTTTGAAAGCTTCGTCCCAGAGAGGCATCCACCAGATGCCAGCAAGAGCTCTCCTGTATGAGGTGCCTGTCGACCCCCACGGGGAGGTGATGCCTCATCAGGAGGCATGGGAGTCAGGGACCCACTTGAGGAGGCTGTCTGTTCCTTAGCAGAGCTTGAGCGCTGTGCTGGGTGATCTGCTGCTCTCTTCAGAGCCTGCAGGCAGGAACGTTTAAGTCTGCTGAAGCTGCGTCATAGCCACCCCTTCTCCCAGGTGCTCTGTCCCAGGTAGATGGGAGTTTTACCTATAAGCCCCTGAGTGGGGCTGCTGCCTTTCTTTCAGAGATGCACTGCTCTGAGAGGAGGAATCTAGAGAGGTAGTCTGGCTACAGTGGCTTTGCTGAGCTGTGGTGGGCCATGCCCAGTCCCAACTTCCCAGCAGCTTTGTTTACACTGTGAGGGGAAAACCTGCTACTCAAGCCTCAGTAATGGCTAACACCCCTCCCCCTACCAAGCTCAAGTATCCCAGGTTGAAGTCAGGCTGCTATGCTTGCTGGGCTCTGTGGGCATGGGATCTGCTGAGCCAAGCCACTTGCCTCCCTGGCTTCAGCCCCCTTTCTAGGGGAGTGAACGGTTCTGTCTCGCTGGCATTTCAGGTGCCACTAGGATACGAAAAAAACTCCTGCGGCTAGCTCAGTGTCTGCCCAAACTGCCCCCCTGTTTTGTGCTTGAAACTCAGGGCCCTTGTGGTATAGGCACCTGAGGGAATCTCCTAGTCTGTGGGTTGCAAAGACCATGAGAAAAGTGCAGTATCTGGGCTGGATAGCACCGTCCCCTCACAGCACAGTCCCTCATGGTTTCCCTTGGCTAGGGGAGGGAGTTCCCTGATCCTTTGCACTTCCCAGGTGAGATGACGCCCCACCCTGCTTCGGCTCGCCCTCCGAGGGCTGCACCCACTCTCTAACCAGTATTGATAAGATGAACCAGTTACCTGAGTTGGAAATGCAGAAATCACCCGCTTTCTGTGTTGGTCTCGCTAGGAGCTGCAGACCAGAGCTGTTCCTATTGAGCCATCTTGCCCAGGAGTCCCCTGAAATGCACTTCTAAGAACCACTTTCAAGTTACTTGTATTGGTTTCTTAGGGCTGCCGTAACAAAATATCATAAACTCTGTGGCTTAAAACAACAGAAATTTATTCTCTCACAGTTCTGTAAGCTAGAAATATGAAATCAAGATGTTGGCAGAGTCATGCTCCTTCCAAAGCCTCTTGAGAAGGATCCACTCTTCCCTCTTTCAGCTTCCAGGAACACCAGACATTCATTCCTCAGTTTGTGAGAATATAACTTCATTATTTCTCTCTGACTTCACATGGTCCTCTTCATTCTCTCTCTCTCTCTTCCTCTCTCTTTCTGAGCATGTATGTCTGAGTGTGCAGCCCACATGTGTATGTATTATCTTATAAAGACACCGGTCATATTGAATTACGTACCCTAATGGCCTCATGTTAACTTGATTACATCTGCAAAAAAACTGTTTCCAAATAAGGTCACATTCGTAGGTACCAGGGATTAGGACTTCTACATATCATTTGGGGGGACACAGTTCAGCCTATAACATCTGGAAGCAATAAACACGTATCAATTCCAATCTGCTGCATGGATTTGGAAAATGATAAACACAACTTCACATAGGCAACCATGGCTGATTACTAGATGCACCTGGGGAGCTTTCAAAGATCCCAATTCTCAAGCCTGCACCACAGAATAATTAAATCAGAATCTCTAGAGATGGACCCAGATATTAATGTATCTGAACGCTCTCTTTCCAATGTGTCTTTTAGTTTGAGAACTTCTATAGTAAACACAGAAGACAACTAAGGATAAAAAAATAATCTGCGTCATTATTGAAGAACCTAGTTTCACCCATGAGGTCAAAATAATCTTCTAATTCTTTGCGCATGAATTGAACTTAACTCCTCAGTCATAGGCAGAGCAGCTGGACAATTGCAGGCTACTCCCTGCAGGGCCAAACCTTTACCCAGCTGGCCCCTCACATTTGGCCTGGCAACACTTAAGTACTGTGAGGTAGAGAAGAAAAACTAAACCAGCATACCCAGGACCTTCACAAACTCATCAATCAGACCAATCTCCCATGGAGAATAGTGAGAGGTGAAAAAAATAATGGAAAGTTACTGCTACTTCCAAGTATCAGATATTTGTTTGTTTTTCTTGTCCAAGAGAGGTAAATATAATTTCAATTTATAATTGCAAAAACACAATTAATTGGTTGCTTTTGTTCTCACAAAATCTTGTTGACATAAGTTTACTAATTTAACTCCGAATGACTTCCTATTTTTCTGTCCAATGAAATCATCCTTTGATAATACTTCCTACATGACATAGAACATGCTGTTTGTTTTTACATTTTAAATACTACTATCCATCTGAGAGAGTAAAGGTTTCTTTATTCATACATGCAGCACCTGTTTCTCAAGTGCCATGCTCTGAGCAAACAGACATTTTTCTAGTTCTCGTCTTAAACTTTAGATTCTATTAGAAAAGACAGAAAATAACAAGCAAATGACTAAATATTTTAGACGGTGGTAAGTGTTTTAGAGAAAAATAAAGCAGAGTGGAAAATAAACTATGCCAGGCCCCGGGGGATCATGTGTAATCTTCTGGCACTCTGCACCCGGCCCATCTGTGCTATGTCCTCTAGTTAGGTTAGGATTGGAAGAAGAAAGAATACATTTCCCAGGCTCTTTTCCAGCTAGCTTATTAGGCGAGCTTTAGGTTCTATCAGTCATAAAGTGTGGAAGATTCACAGGCTTGAGACCATTTTCCTGCCCTGGTAGCAACCAACTGGCAGACTTCAGCAGATGTAAGCATGTGTCTATTGTCTAATAGACACATGCTATTCTTCGTGGGTGTGAGGTAGTCATGGTAGCCACTAGGGAGGTCACGGTGCCATCAGGAATTTTCTGAACTCTACAGTGGTCAGATCCAAAACCAGAGATCTAGTGGTGATCCCCTGATTTTCCTCCCTCCTAATAATTTTATAAGCTTCTGATAGTTAAATTAAATTCTTTTCTACTTGATATACCTACAGTTATTTCTATTTCATGCACTGAATCAGGGAGGATGCCCAAAAAATCTTGGCCGAAAAAGTCTCTCAAGCCTAGGCAACAGGGTGAGACCCCATCTCTACAAAAAAAAGTGAAAATAAAAATGTGTTTTTAACTTGCTGGGTGTGGTGGTATGCACCCATAGTCCCAGCTACTCAAGAGGCCTAAATGGGAGGATTGCTTAAGCCCAGGAAGTCAAGATTGCAGTGAGATATTTTCACAGCATTGCACTGCAGCCTGGACAATAGACCCTCTCTCTCAAAAAAAAAAAAAAAAAGAAAAAAAAAAAAGTCTCTTAGATGAATTTGACCTTTGACTGGAGATATACCTGAATAAAATCAGGGCTTTACATACAAAGGTCAGGGGCAGAGAGTTCTAGGTAGGGAGAATAAAAGCTACAAAGATGGCAGTGAGTTCAATATGTTTGCAAAACAGCAAGAACTCTAATGCAGCTGAAGAGGTAGAAAGTTAGCATACAATTATGGAAAGAAAAAAAGTAGGCCCACTTCTAGCCTTATAATGCATTGCAAGGTGTTCAGATTTCTCAGATGATAAATTATTGAAATGTTGTAGTAGGAAGCGACACAAGCTTGCTCCTGGGTGAATAGACTGTAGTGAAGCAATCATAGAAGCAGGAAAACCAGCTTGAAGGCTGCTGCCATGCTCCAAGTGAGCAAGAGTAATAATTTGAATCATGACGATTTGTTGGAAACGGGGAGAAGTGAGTGGATACTGGATATATTTTGAAGGTGGTGCCAATAGGATTTTTGATGCATTGTATAGAAGGCTCCATGGAACAAGAATTAGATGAACATGAGCATATAATCTATTACCCAAACCAGAACAATTTAAGAATTAAGGAGGACTCTATTAATATTTATGCTGGGGAAACAGACATAAACCGGGAATGTCCCAGGCACACCAGACTTGTGGGTACCCTAAACATAAGGGAAAAAAATGTAAGAATGACACAAAATTTTAAAACCTTGAACCACTGGATAGATAAAGTAACCATTTTGAGAGAGGAAGGACTGAAAGAAAAACAAGAAGAGGTGGCTTAAATCAAGAATACTACCCCAGCCAGGTTCGTGGACATGTGTCCTGTGCAGTTGCACAGTGCTCAGATGTGTATCTCTAAACGTCCCTGGAAGTCTACTAAACCAAAGCAAAGCAACAGACAATGAAGGGAGAAAGCCAGAGCTGCAGGCAAGATGTAGAGAATAAAATAAACTCACAATGACAATTATTAGACTAACTAGTAATCAGAGTGGTTTGACCAAGTTTCAGAAGGTTGAGCAAGAGATTCTCTTCTTGTCTGAACTCAGAATTAGTCTTACATTTTGAGAGGCATCTAAGCCTACAGGTGATAATTGTCTTCATTAGTGAGACACGCAAAAGGATGGTTTGAAAAATCAGCAGGACTTAATGCAGGTATAAAAATGAATATTGACGTTGAAACATTATCTGCTATAACACACAAGCACACATAAGCACACACACATACATGCTGGAAAGGAAAGGCAAAGATTTGAGAACCCTAAATACATACTAGATGCAACAGGTCACTAAAAATTTCCCACTTAATTCTATTTTGGTAAATGTAGAGATTAGCTTCAAAATTGTGATGGGAGGAACTACAAGTAATTGGATTTTTAAAAATTACCTAAGTTTATCATAATATTCGTAATTTGCATTTTTTCATTTTTTTCTTTTTCATTTTTACTGTTTCTTGCTTCCTTTCACTTTTATTCATACTGTTTTTCAACCTGATGTCTTTTCTCTTTGTAAAAATGCATGTGACATTCATTTATTGAAAAGCAAATATGATCATTAATATTAAAAAGAATATGAAAATCATAATTTCTACTGAATGGTTTCACTAATCATTTTATAGAGAGTCTGTTTTTAAATGAAGTGTCAGAATCTACATACAAATAATAAACAGAAGAAAAGAATTTATTATATCAATAATTTATGTTTAAGCAAACACTGGTTTCTTTTTTTTTTGAGACGGAGTCTCGCTCTGTCGCCCAGGCTGGAGTGCAGTGGCCGGATCTCAGCTCATTGCAAGCTCCACCTCCCGGGTTCACGCCATTCTCCTGCCTCAGCCTCCCGAGCAGCTGGGACTACAGGCACCCGCCACCTCGCCCGGCTAGTTTTTTTGTATTTTTTAGTAGAGACGGGGTTTCACCGGGTTAGCAAGGATGGTCTCGATCTCCTGACCTCGTGATCCGCCCATCTCGGCCTCCCAAAGTGCTGGGAGCAAACACTGGTTTCTATAACTGTGATTTCAAGATGAATTATAATCGTATGTCACATCATGTAAAGTAAAAAAGTCTTATCTAATTCTTCTGCCAAACATTCCCTATCTTGATATCTTTGTCATCAATTCTATAATTTCATTATAATTAATACATATTAGCTACAAATTTACAACTAGCCACATGTTCAGAAACAAAAAATGTCACATTTCATTGATTCTTCTAAATCAAGTTAACGACTTCTCACACCCTTTCCTACTAAATTGGTAGAAAAAAGAAAAATTGTGCTCAGTAATTTTTGGGATCCTACTCCTTCTCCAGTGTCTTACAAAATGAAGGCCATTCTGACTCATTAGTCTACACTGGTGAAACCTCATGGCCTCCTGAGAGTGGGAGGCTCTAGTACTTCCCCATCACACTTGAATACAAGGGGTGTATGTGTGTTACAAGGAGGATTGGCCACACCTGGGAGTCAGCCTCCAAGGCTCTGCAAACTCTGTGGATTCTAAAGGGAGTAAAATTCTGGACCTTAACACCTGAACTACCACAGACCCCTGAAAAACTACACAGCTTATAAATGAACCAATTCACTTTGATACACAAGTCATCTTGAACAATGTAGGAACCTTTTGAAAAATGTTACTCATGTCCAAATGTTCACACTATTGAAAGAACACAATGTTCTAAGTATCTGAAATCAATAAGTAGCTGTATTTAAAAAGAGTACAGTAGAATAGAATGTAATTTCCAAAACTGAGTGGATCACATAGGCCTGAATTTATAAAGAGATATGGGTGCTGGTTTTCTGAGTTCTAACTCACTCCACATGCCAAGCCTACCAAATAACTATGCTACTGCATCTCCCAAGAAGATTCTGTAAGCCTCCCTGGTACAACTTCACTTTGGAACATGGAATGTCCTGTTAGTACTCTTCAAATGATCCAGAATACCATAACCTCTTGGCCACTTATAAAGCTAAGATTCAAAATACGGAGAGTGTATTAGTCTATTCTCATGCTACAAATAAAGACATACCTGAGACTGGGCAATTTATAAAAGAAAGGAGTTTAATGGACTCTTAGTTTCACATGGCTGGGGAGGCCTCACAATCATGGCAGAAGGTAAAGGAAGAAGAAATGGCAGCAGGCAAGAGAGTATGTACAGGGAAACTGCTCTTTCTAAAACCATCAGGTCTCATGAGACTTATTCACTATCGGGGGACAGCACGAAAAAATGTGCCCCCACCATTCAATTACTTCCCACTGGGTCCCTCTCAAGATACATGCAAATTATGGGAGCTACAATTCAAGATGAAATTTTGGTAGGAACACAGCCAAACCATATCATTCCACCCCTGGCCCCTCCCAAATTTTAAGTGTTCACATTTCAAAACAAATCATGCCTTCCCAACAGTCCCCCAGAGTCTTAACTCATTTCAGCCTTAACTCAAAAGTCCATAGTCCAAAGTCTCATCTGAGACAAGGCAAGTCCCTTCTGCCTATGAGCCTGTAAAATCAAAAGCAAGTTAGTCACTTCCTGGATATAATGGGGGAACAGGCACTGGGTAAATATACCTTTTCCAAATGGGAGGAATTGGTCAAAACAAAGGGGCTACAGGCCTCATAGAAGTCTGAAATCCAATAGGGCAGTCATTAAACCTTAAAACTCCAAAATGATCTCCTGTGACTCCACCTCTCACTTCCAGGTCATGATGATGCAAGAGGTGGTCTCCCATGACCTTGGGCAACTCTATTCCTGTAGCTTTTCAGGGTACAGACCCCCTCCTTACTGCTTTTATGGGCTGTCATTGAGTGTTTGTGGCTTTTCCAGGTCCTTGGTGAAAGCTGTTGGTGGATCTACCATTCTGGGGTCAGTCTGGAGGACTGTGGCCCTCTTCTCACAGCTCCACTAGGCAGTGCCCCAGTGGGGAATCTGTGTGGGGGCTCCAACCCCACATTTTCCTTCTGCACTGCCCCAGCAGAGATTCTACATGAGAGCTCAGCCCCCACAGCACACCTCTGCCTAAGCATCCACACATTTCCATACATCTTCTGACATCTAGGAGGAGGTTCTCAAACCCAAATTCTTGACCTCTGTGCACCCACAGGCTCAACACCATGTGGAACTGGGGCTTGCAGCCTCTGAAGGAATAGCCTGAGCTGTACGTTGGCCACTTTTAGCCACAGTTTGGACTCAGGGCAAAAAGTCTTGAGACTGCACAAAGCAGCAAGGCCCCAGGCCCAGCCCATTAAATCATTTTTTTCCTCCTAGGCCTCCTGCCTTGTAATGGGAGGGGCTGCTATGAAGGCCTCTGACATGCCCTGAAGACATTTTCCCTATTGTCTTGGCAAGTAACATTTGGGTCCTTGTTACTTATGCAAATTTCTGCAGCTGGCTTAAATTTCTCCTCAGAAAATGGGTTCTTCCTTTCTATTGCATCATCAGGCTGCAAATTTTCTAAACTTTTATGTTCTGCTTACCTTTTAAACATAAGTTCCTATTCAAGTCCATATCACTGTGAATGAATAAAATGGAATGCTTTTAAGAGCACCCAAGTCATCTCTTGAATGCTTTGCTGCTTAGAAATTTATTCTACCAAATACCCTAAATCACTAAATCATCTCTCTCAGGTTCAAAGTTCCAGAGATCTCTAGCACAGAAGCAAAATGCCACCAATCTTTTTGGTAAAACATAGCAAGTGTGATATTTATTCCAGTTCCCAAAAAGTTCCTCATCTCTATCTGAGACAACCTAAGCCTGGACTTTCTTGTTCATATCACTACCAGTATTTCAGTCAAAGCCATTCAACAAGTATCTAGGAAGCTCCAAACTTTCTCACATTTTTCTGTATTCTTCTGAGCCCTCTAAACTGTTCCAACGTCTGCCTGTTACTCAGTTTTAAAGTTGCTTCCACTTTTTTTTTCTTTTTTTTTCATTACAGCAGCACACCACTCTGCCACTACCAATTTACTGTATTAGTCTGTTCTCATGCTGTCAATAAAGACATACTCAAGACTGGGCAATTTATAAAGGAAAGGAGGTTTAATGGACTCACAGTTCCACATGGTTCAGCAGGCCTCACAATCATGGTGGAAGGTGAAGGAGGAGCAAAGGCACATCTTTCATGGTGACTGGCAGGAGAGTGTGTGCGAGGGAACTGCCCTTTATAAAACCATCAGATCTTGTGAGAGTTATTTACTATCACGAGAGGAGCACAGGAAAACCTGCCCCCTTGATTCAATTACCTCCCATCAGGTGTCTCCCATGATACATGGGGATTATGGCTACAATTCAAGATGACATTTGAGTGGGGACACAGCCAAACCATAATAGAAAGTAATGTCATCTGAAAAAAACAGCTTCTCATGTAATGTGACTACAGTGTGTATATATCAATCAAACATCAGAAGCCATCCACATCTTTAATGATTACTTGCTTTAACAGTCTGTTACAGTCTTTTACGGGCAAAATGACCTAGGTATTTAATAGCTTCTATTTCTGCGAAAAAGAGGTTTTTTTGAAGGTTAAACTGAATACATTCCAAATTCTAACCAATTGAAAATTCAGTCATCTATGAGGGCTGCCTTTTGACTATTGTAATATGCTGGAGACACATCTGCAGTTTTTAGTGCCATAAAAAAGCAATAAAATATCATAAAATGAAGCAAATGCCATAAAAAAGTGAGAGAGATTGGGACAGGATTTAGAAATGTCTTTTCTATTAGACAGAATTTCTTATTTATAGCTGTGACTCCTAATTGCCTCTCTGCAATGTTTTGTGTCTCCAAAAACAAAAATGTATAATGTCTTTTCAATCCCTAGTTGGCAGTTTTCTTCAGCTAAACATGAGCATATTTGAGGGATAAGAGAAGGGGTGAAGGGCAAGCTGATTTTTTTTTTGTGATTTGCTGGAATGTAAGTTCAACTGAGAAAATTTCGTTCTATCTTTTTCATCACTATATTCATGACCTACCACATGCTAGCAAAGAATAGACACTGGAAATATTTGTTGAATACGTTAACTAATTAATTAGTGAATTTGCTGAACGAGATGAAGGACAGCTGTGGCTACATGAGCTTTAATTTTTCTTTTTTCGTGGCATTTGGAAGTTTCACTTCTCCTCTATCTCCTTTTGCAGTTTGTCTGCATCTTGCAGCAGGCTAAGAAAAGACCCTCCATTTTGAACACCACTCTGAATTCTAAAGATTTAGCCCCATTTGAGAGACAGCTTTCCTTTCTGCTTACAAGAACAGCTCTCTCTCTCTCTCTCTCTCTCTCTCTCTCTCTCTCTCTCTCTCTGATGACTTAGTGAAGATGCAGCACAGACTTCTCGCAGTCCCCAGCTGAAGGCAGTCTTTCTAAATTAGCCCTAGAACCTGCCACTAGAGTGTCTTAGACTTAGGCATTTTACAGCTGTAATGTTTTATTGATCACATTTAAGCCTATCTTTTGAATTAATGAATGTTTATGTTATTACAGCAGATAAACCAGGATTTCATTCAAAGTCTTTTCTGCAATGTTAAGCTAGAGTTTGAAATCAAGGGACTAAATGGGGCAACAACTGAGCCCAATTTTCCTGTGATTGCTTTTTTCCTACTGTTCAGTTTTAAAAACTAAACCTAATATGAATTAATTTCCCTTCCTCGGGCCCTTTTCTAACAGTCTGGCTCCACACAGTTATGTTACCTGCCTCCCCATCCCCTTCTGCAGTTTGTGGCGATAAGAGATGTGATTTACACAGTGGCTCACGCCTGTAATCACAGCACTTTAGGAGTCTGAGGCAGGTGGATCACGAGGTCAGGAGATCAAGGCCATCCCGGCTAACATGGTGAAACCCCGTCTCTACTAAAAATACAACAAATTAGCCTGGCGTATTGGTGGGCGCCTGTAGTCCCAGCTACTTGGGAGGTTGAGGCAGGAGAATGGTGTGAACCCGGGAGGAGGAGCTTGCAGTGAACCCAGATCTCACCACTGCACTCCAGCCTGGGTGACAGACTGAGACTTCATCTCAAAAAAAAAAAAAAAGGATATATGATTTATAGTGCATCCCTGATTCCTGAACACTGCACAATCCCAGACTATGTTATCTTGGAAAAATTTACCTGTTATTTTTCAAGCAATACAAAACATGCAGTAACAAAACATATATTCAGAACAGTTCAGTCTTTTATATGTGCACACTTTAATCAAGCTCTGTGTCCCAGAGCTTCCATCAAGAAGCTGACCTCTCTTTGAAGGTCAACTCTCTCCCCTCCAAAAACGCTTCTCCACCCGCTGCCCCAGCAACGTTAGGCTGTATGTTTTTGTGGATATCTTTTCTTTCTCGTCTAACCCTGTAGTATTTCAAATAACTGGGGGACAGTCAGTGTCAGAGTATTCCTGTATACATTGACTTAGACAATGTAGAGCAGTGTATTCGTGTTCTAGGGCTAATAACAAAATACCAAAACCTGGGTTGCTTAATTTGACAGAAATGTATTGTCTCGTAGTTCTGGAAGCCAGTAATCTGAAATGCTGTCGGCAGGACCATCTCATCTATGAAGTCTCTAGAAGGATATCTTTCCTGGCTTCTAGTTTCTGCTGCTTGCTGGCAATTCTTGCTGGGACATCCCTGGCTTATAGAGGCATCTTGCCAGTCACAGGGCCATCTTCTCCCTGTGTGATTTCAAATCTTTCATTTACCTGTGTCTGTCTCTATGTCTAAATATCTCTTTTTTTTTTCCATAGAGAACCCAGTTATATTGGATTAGGACCCATCCTAATGACTTCACTTTAACTTGATACCTTTGGAGAGAACTTATTTTCAAGTAAGGCCACATTCTGAGATACTTGGGATTAGGGATTCAACAGTCTTTTCAGGGGGATACAATTCAACTGATAATAAACCAGAAGGATAAAGAGTGGACGGGGTACAGAGAAAGATAATGAGAGTCGGTTCTCTTTTCTTTCTCACTGATCTCAGGTTTAACTAAGGATTGGGGCAGGTGGAAGCAGGTGCCAGATGAGTTTCACTTAGGGGCCACTTACAACCCTTGTTCCCATTTCATGCATGTTCTGTGTCATAGGAAAGGAAGGGAGCTACCTGTGACTCACCAGGAGTCTATGTTACAAACACTGGTGTTCTCAGGATTGCTGCTTCTGTTTCCCCATTTGCTCAGCATGGTGAATCACTTGTGGGCTGCCACAGCTTTCATGCAGTGGTTCTAAACTTCAGTGTGCATCAAAATTACCTGTAGAGAATTCTGGGCCCCAATGCAACTAGTGACTTTAAGTTGAAGCCTATGCTCATTTACCATTTCAAAAATCTTTGGCCCATAAGAATTATGCTAAATCTACTTTGCCTGTGCTCTATAAATGGAATAACAAAGCTTGGAGGACAGCACATCTGTTTACAGCATGATTTATTGCATATTTTAAGCCTACTGTTCAAAAAAAGGTTTCTTTCAAAATATTATGGCTCATTGACCATGCAACTGATCACCCAAGAGCTCTGATGGAGATATGCAAAGAAACTAATGTTGTTCTCGTGCATCCATTCTGCAGCACATAGGCTAAAGAATAATTTTGACTTTCAAGTTTTATTATTTAAGACATGTTTTGTGTAAGACTATATAGCTGCCATAAATAGTAAGTTGAAAAACTGCTGGAAATAATTCACTATTCTAGATGCCATTATGAACATTTGTGGTTTATCAGAGGAGGTCAAAATATCAACATTAACAGAAGTTTAAAAGAAATTGAGTCAACATTCACGGATGTCCTTGAGAGGTTCAAAACTTCAGTGAAGAAAGTAACTGCATATGTGGTGGAAATAGCAAGACGACGAATTAGAATTGGAGCCTGACAGTGTGACTGAAGTTCTGCAATCTCATGATCAAACTTGAACAGATGAGAAGTTGATCCTTATGGATGAGCAAATAAAGTGGTTTATTGAGATGTAATCTATGACGCTGTGAAATTACAAGAAAATATTTAGAATATTACATAAATGTAGTTGATAAAGGAGTGGCAGGGTTTGAAAGAATTGACTCCAATGTTTGAAAGTTCTACTGTGGGTTAAATGCTATTAAATAGCATTGCATGCTACAGAAGAATATTTTATGAAAGAAAGAATTAACTGTTGCAGCTAACTTTATTGTTTAATTTTTTATTTATTTTATTTTATTATTTATTTATTTATTTATTTTTTGAGACAGAGTCTCGCTCTGTCACCCAGGCTGGAGTGCAGTGGCCGGATCTCAGCTCACTGTAAGCTCCGCCTCCGGGGTTTACGCCATTCTCCTGCCTCAGCCTCCAGAGTAGCTGGGACTACAGGCGCCCGCCACCTTGCCGGCTAGTTTTTTGCATTTTTTAGTAGGGACGGGGTTTCACCGTGTTAGCCAGGATGGTCTCTCTCTCCTGACCTTGTGATCCGCCCATCTCGGCCTCCCAAAGTGCTGGAATTACAGGCTTGAGCCACCGCGCCCGGCCTATTGTTTTATTTTAAGAAATTGTCACAGCCCTCTCAACCTTTAGCAACCATCACCCTGATCAATCAGCAACCACTAACACTGAAGCAAGACCTTCCACCAGCAATGAGATTATTACTCACTGTATATTCAGAGAAGCATTAGTATTTTTTAGCAACAAAGTATTTTTAAGTAAGGTATGTGTAATTTTTTAAACATAACACTATTGCATATTTAATAGACTACAGTTTAGTATAAACATAAATTTTATACGCATTGGGAAACCATAAAAAAGTGTGACTCGCTTTATTGCGATATGTGCCTTATTGTAGTAGTCTAGAACCACGTTTGCCTGTATATCATCTCCAACATTGTATTTAACTTTACTTAAACGGCACGTTGAGACTTCTTTGCTGTAGTATCCCACAACCATCTAGCACAGTTTTTAACATACACAAAAAAAAGGAGAAGAATTTTAGGAGGATTTTTAATCAAAAAGCAAGGAGACATCTTTCTTCTTCTCTGAGCAAAGAAACTGAAAAATTGGCAATTTATAAGCAATATATAAAAGGTTGGGAAGTCTGCGAAAAAGCTTCCGTAGAAAGAGCTCTTTTAACAATATATTTTTACTTCCTACTCATGATGACAATAAGGGATAATCAATTGTCCTCTCCTTTATTATCTCAGGCTTTTGAAATGAGTTATTTCACTTCATGGTCAAGCATTTTAAAGGTCTGAGTAGAGATTTAGGAAATGTTCCACAGGGGCAGGCAAAAAGAGTTTTTTTCCATCAGTGGGCATCGTAGAAAAAAACTTAGTCACAGCTATTCTCCTTTGAGTTAGCGTTTCTTTTTTCTTTATATCCAGTATGGTTGACAGTAATGATATAATCAAACCTTTCCTTTCTCATTTTTGGCCTTTGAGAGCATTCTTCCTCTACTCTATAAAAGAGATATCATAAGCTGCAAGTGTGCAAAATATCACATGACAAATGAGGATATAGAAAATAAAGGAGCATTTTTTTGGTAATTTTTTGGGTTTTTAAACTTAAGTTTATTATCTTATGAGAATAAGATGAACAAGCCTTCCTTCCTCTACCATGCTCAACTACTGACAATTCTTTTAATTCTTTATGTTCACAGATGCACAGCTGTTCACATATGATAGATACGAATTTATTATATAATAAATGTTCAAAGTACCCGTGGCATGTGGGGGGGAAAGATGCTGACCTAAGTCATTTGGAAAATGAGTGGCTTAACAATTCTGATACCACTATACATGTATACTGGAATTGAACAATTAAGTAATGGATGGTGAATGGTAAAATCCAGGTTTCTCATTTTTGGAGTGGCAGTTGACCAATAAGCAAGGGGAGGAGGATGAATAATCCATGTGGTAATCGATTTGAGTTATAGACAACAGTATAAATTCAAGTTTAGTTATAGATACAGATGGTTATATATAAAATATTTACAGATATATGTACATACATAAGTTAGTATATACACATATACTTCTTTGCTCTGTCAGCTGAGACAGCCTAGAACTTATGACATCCCAGTAGCAATGAGCACACTTAATGTATACATCTTGGTTTTTAATACCATTCTCCAATGAAAGAAACCAGGGCTTATCAGAGACATGGCTAATCGCAGAACTGGGGAAGGAAATACGTAAGGCGAATCTTCAAACTCACTTAGTGCTAGAAAAAAAGAAAGTGCTTAGAAAATAACTGCACAGTGATGATAATATGACAAAATGGCACAGGAGCCAATTGGAAGAGCTCCCAGTAGCCAAAGCTGGTATACTTTCAGCAGCAAAATATATAAAGCAGCATCGGGCTATAACCCAAAGTGTAAAATAAGCATGTGTAAATACTGATATAAATAAATGACTGATTAATTAAATAAATGAGGAAGAAGAGACAAGCTTCCTAAGTGGAAGAACTTCAAATAACTTATGTAAAATCCACCCTTAAGGAACTTTTCACACATAAAGTGTGTGGATTACACATAAGTGATTTCTTTTTCAAAAAGTACAGAACAAAAAGGGAAAAAAGGTAACTTTAAGTGAAGAAACCTGTGTATGCCAAATGATAATTGTCAACATCAACAGTGATAAGTCTTGTCAATCGTAAATACCCTTTATATGATGTGATAAAAGTGTAACTCTGCGTCTGTCGTCTTCATCTTAAAAGCCCATAATCCCAATCTAATTATAAGTAAAACATCAGAGAAATCTCAATTGAGGGACAGTCTACAAAACACCTGACCAGCACTCTTCAAAACTTGACTCTTGATGATATCAATATCATCAAGAACAGTCTGAGAAACTGTCACAGCCGAGAGAAACTTAAGCAGACATGACAGCTAAATGTAATGTGGTAGCCTGGATGGGATCCTGGAAGGAAAAAAAAAAAAAAAAAAACTAGGTAAAAATTAGGAATAGCTTTTTAAAGTATAGACTTAGTTAATAATAGTGTATCAATATTGATTAATAAAGCATAATAAATATACCATACACATATTACATATTAATAACAGAGGAAACTAGAGACTGGGTGCAGGTGTATGGAAACTCTCTGTACTATGTTCATATTTGTTTCTATAAATTTCAAGCTATTTTAAAATAAACAAAATTTTTTTTAATGTCCCGCCCTGCTTGTGCAGAATTGCATAAATACTGCTGGCTCATCCTATCCTCAATTACACCTAAATGTTATTAACATGAATACAATTATTATTATTACTTTTTTTTTTTTGAGACGGAGTCTTCGCTCTATCACCCAGGCTGGAGTGCAGTGCCATGATCTCGGCTCACTGCAAGCTCCACCTCCCGGGTTCACACCATTCTCCTGCCTCAGCCTTCCGAGTAGCTGGGACTACAGGCGCCAGCCACCATGCCCAGCTAATTTGTTGTATTTTTAGTAGAGACGGGGTTTCACCGTGTTAGCCACGATGGTCTCGATCTCCTGACCTCGTGATTCGCTCGCCTTGGCCTCCCAAAGTGCTAGGATTACAGGCGTGAGACACTGTGCCTGGCCAATAATATATTAATTTTTTAAAAAAGAAAGAACAAAAAATTAAATCAGTGCATGGCAAGGCACTCTTTAAAACTACCTCTTTATGAGAGAACAAGACATATTTAGTTTTTCCCCAGACATTGATGTAAGGAAATAAGTCATATTCACAAATTCCAACTCTGAAGCATACAAGTGAAATAAAGTGATATTCAGTCCTTAAACAATAAGAGCCAACATCTGAAAAAAGGAAGAGAGCGGTAAAGAGAGAAAAAAAGGATAGGGATTAAAGTAAAAAAGACCAGAATGGGAATGGTGAGAGAGAAGGGGAAAAAATTCTAATACAGAGAGAAAATATATTTTCATTTTCTTTGACAGTGGTCGTGACACACAGTTAAAGGCAGCTACTGTGAAAAAACACTCAGGTATTCACTACAACATTCACTCCTTGCCCAGAGCTTTTCCATTTTGGAGTGTATCTTATTCGAAACATGCTCTAAACAAGGTAGGAACAGAGGTCCTATCTCGATGAAAAAGAAAGCAGATACAGGGTCTTTTAAGCAGATATAGGAATTTATTTTTATTTCTCCATCTGTTTGTTAGATCTTAACAAAAAGTTAGGAATGCTTATCTGTAACCAGAAAGAAATATGTGGTTCCACATAAATAAAGCCAATTGTTTGATTTTAAATTTTATTTTGGAAAAAAATGCAAGGTCTTGCACTTCTGTTGAAGGAACATAGAAGAAGAAAAATGTCATAGTTAATACTGAATGTCAACTTGATTGGATTGAAGGATGCAAAGTATTGATCCTGGGTGTGTCTGTGAGGATGTTGCCAAAGGAGATTCACATTTGAGTCAGTGGACTGGGGAAGGCAGACCACCCTTAATCTGGGCGGGCACCATCTAATCAGCTGCCAGTGTGGCTAGAATATAAAGCAGGCAGGAAAAAAAAAAACATGAAAAGACTAGACTGACCTAGCCTCACAGCCTCATCTTTCTCCTGTGTTGGATGCTTCCTGCCCTCGAACATTGGATTCAGGTTCTTTGGTTTTGGGACTCAGACTGGCTCTCCTTCCTCCTTAGTTTGCAGAAGGCCTATTGTGACATCTTGGGATCGTGTGAGTTAATACTTAACTCCCCTATATATATCTATCTATCCTATTAGTTTTGTCCCTCTAGAGGACCTTGGCTAATAGGAGAACTAATAAAAACAAGCATTCTACTGACAAATGGTATGGAGCTATTTTTAACAGATAACAAAATAAATAACAATTATAGAACCATTAATCACTCTTGAATAGTAATGGTTTTCTCTTAAGGGTTATTTAGTCAAGCCAAGACTCTCTTACGCTACCTGAGATAAATTATTGACTTTGCTTCTACAGTACTACATGAATTCCCCCAGAAAGATTTGCTTGCATTTAAAATTCTAGCATACAAAATTATTTATTATTCTTTGGCATGAAAATTATATGTTATATATCAATTATAATTAGTGAGATCAGACTACTGAGAATATATCAGGTAAGTTTTACAATACCAGTGTCTACAAAGCAGGCACTCAAATATTTAAATATTAATAAACCCTTCTAATTGTGACATTAGTTAACATACCTAAATTCATGATATGCTTATTATAGCAGAGGTGTTTTAATATACCTAAATTCATGATATGCTTTTCATAGCAGAGGTGTTTTAGAATCATTGTCTTGTTTAAATCTCAAAGCTATCATATAAGGTAAATTGTTTATTGCTTCCATTACACAAGTATGGAAACATACACAGGGAGGTTAAATAACAAAACTACACAATCCTCCCTGCTCTTTGGTCAAAGTCTAAGATTTTTTTTCTCTAAGATAATACTCTACAACAGATGTTTGAAGAGCTGCAGAGATAGGTCTGGTACCAAACTGTCCAACCTTCAAAGATGGCTTCAAAATGAGATGAAATTCCATTAAATTATGTTAAATCACAACACACTTTTTACACCACTGCTCTATGAAGAATATACTCCTAGAATTCTAGTGGATCAAGGAGTTAAACAGCGAATCAGTTAATTTACAACTTGAAAAAAAAAAAAAAAACTGAACCTCCAGATAGAAAAATTTGACGCTATTACCCTTATTTTTAAAATTTGTTCAAAATGGTACAAATAAATTATATTTTACAGAAGCAAGCAAAATCTTCCTCATATTCTCTTCTCTATTTTCCCTTAAAAGAGAGCTCTGGCTGGTCATTTGGGAGAATAAAACTTATTTCCCATTTTTAATAAGTTACTACACCTTAAAACTTACTACATGTATCTTTGAGTTACTACACTTTAAAACTTACTACACATATCTTAGGATGTACAGGTATAATCCACACTTACCTAAAAGTACTTTATCTTTTACCTGTCTTGTATTTTTCCAAGTCTCCTTTTCCAGGAAATTATTATTTGTAGTAGCAGATCTGAAGCACCAAATCTTCCGTCTCATGCTAATCCTTTTGATCATCTGCCACTATTTATTTAGATGAGAAGATGAATAATGTTTTATAAATGTGTGTGTGTGTTTATGTATGAATTAAGTATGAATTAGTGCCCCAGATTTCCTAGGGAAGAGAAAATATCCTGAGATTGTCAACCTATCTGGTAACACACTGAATGTTAATTTGATATGTCAAAAATACTATGCTATTCTAGCCAGGCATTCCTGAAATATTCCATTATCACCATTAAGTTTCTCTCAAATTAAGTAACTAGATTAATTGCATGGCTTCTATTGGCCAACCTAACCTACTTGTAGGGGAACATACGCTTGTATCTGAAAGGTTATGTAAATGAGGTTTGAATAGGCATGTGTGCAGTTCAACTTACTAGAGAAAAATGTATTATTCTTTTCGCCAACTTGGAAAAAGAAAGTCTCGATGTCTGTTCTGGGTTCAGAAACTCCCTAAAGCAGAACTTCTGCTGCTTTTAGAAAGAAGTTTCTAATAGATTTTGATACCCATTGAATAAAAACATCAGTGATTCATTCAGAGAGTAAATAATTGTCATTATTCTTCATTCATACAGGCGGGATGGACATTTAGGTTAGGCAATGTAGTTTGAGCAAAGCTTAAGAGGAATAAATCCTTTCTTGTTTCATATAAACTCTGAACTTATATTTCACTTTAATCAACAACGTTTTGTCCTTCATTATCTCTCCTAGATATCTTCTTTTTTCCTTCTTTTCATCTCTTTTTGACAGACAGTAGGGTTAGTGTTAGCATTTTCACTTCTTAAAAAGAGGGATTCCTTTTTACTGGTTTTTAAAATGTAAAGCACTAACCTTTAGATGTTTGCCTGATAAGACATAGTAATAAGTCCTTTGCCCTCGAGAGACTCAGAACTAATTTGAGAATCTTTTCATCTCTGACATAAATCTTGGCTACTTCAGTTTCCCAGAGATTTTGGGAACCAAAAATGGTTTGGAAAAGAAATAAAGCACTACGCCACTGCTCTGCACTGAAAATGCACTTTTAAATTCTCACAGGGTTATTTCCAACAGGCTAAGGTTTGACAAAAGCAATATTTTCTGAGCAGTTAGAAATGGGAAATAAGATATATTTAGAATTATTTAGGCCTAAGTTGGCAATTTAAGTTGTGGGGCCTGTAAACAGTGTCTCCTTTCTTAAAGTGAGTTAGCAATTATAAAAATCAAAACATGATCAATATTGATGGAAAGTACAAGCATATCTGATTTATTAAATCTTGTTTTCCAGTGATGTCTATTTTGTTTCCATCTTACAGGAGGGGTTACTTTAAGAATAAATGAGAAAAAGGCATCCACAGCAAGAATGCTAAGGACATGTTAAGTTTCCAAAGGTTTGAGGAACCTTAGGGAGGAAATTGACTTGTACATCTCCTATCCTAATTTCTACTCTGTCCAATTTTAACAAGACTGTACTAAACACCATCAACCAAGCATTGCCAGAGCAGTGGGTGTCACACATGTGATTCTCACTATTCCCCAAGGGTCTTTGGAATTGTTCTATTTCTAAAAAAGGGGGGAAGTACTATACCTCTTTACCTTTTTATTGTTTTACATTATCCTTAAGAGAAAGACAAAGTTATCCTATGTGTTTCTTTGACAAAAAATATGAAAATTAATGATTAATATTGATTCTATCTATATCAAGGATTTTTGCATTAAATTATAGTGTATGCAATTTATACCACTCAACCATTCACTTACATTAATATTTTCCGTTTTTCTATTTATAATTTTTAAAAATTATATTTGCCTTAATAAATGTAACTTTTCAGACATTCTATCCCAGAAGCCATTTTTATGCCAATTTACAGTTGGTAAAACTAAAATAAAAAGTTAAATGCCTCATCCCCAAAGAATAGCAAACTAGCTACAGTGGCAGATATAGAAACCAAGCTCCTGACCCTCTATCCAGTATTCCAGCTCACATTGAAAGTCTGAATTATTAAAAACAGCTATAGGGAAGAACTACTCTTATGGGACTATGCAGTTGAAATAGGACAATTGCCTTTGAGTAAATCTACAGTTGGAAAAAAACTTGATTCTCATTCAAGTTATATCATGATTAAAAAGTAAAGAGATGTATGTCTTCTATAAAAGGATATTATAAAATTATTTAAATATTAACCTCAGCAGGACACAGTAGTTATTTTTTATATCAAAATAGCAATCTAAGTCAAAGCCGCAATGGATAATAGCTGCAATGATGATAAATCACCCTAGTGTGTTAAAACATACAAAATGTATAATTTATTAGCATGAGATCACTAATGTTTTACAAGTGAGGAAAATAAAGCCTAAACAAAGGTTAAATTAATTCATTAGCATCTTGCTGATGGACAATGACATACTTGTGACCTGAACATGTTCTTTTGATTTTAAATCTGGTGCTGTTATTGAGCAGAATACTCACTTACTTGCTTTACATTTAATATCATACGATCAATAGTAACACTTATAAATTACACATAAATAAGGCAATTTGTATGTAGAGATAATGCTTGGAATTTGCCAGGGTTTGTTTAATCTGTAATAGAAAGGGGAAACAAGGAACAAACTAATTCATACAATGACTTAAGATTTGAAGGAAAATTATAGAAATAATCATATCCCCAAAGAAAAATGAATTATGAGCAGAACCACTGCCCAGCTGGGACATTTAGGGACATTTATTTCAACCAATATTTATTGAGCACCATTAGATGCCAGGTTCTGGGAGATTCGTTGCTTCACAGGGCCCTCCAGCCCTATCTGCTTTGTCTTAAAGGACATAATCCTCATTAAGGCTTAGGTCTGTTTTATCTGCTGTGATGGGTGGGGATACACCTAGGCCTGTAGCATTCACACCAGTTATCACTAATGAAACATCAAGTCTTAACAGGACAAACAATTACTTAGTCAAAAATCTAAGGTAAGGGTCTCAGCAGACTGGCAAGGGAAGATTCAGCAAATGTGGGCAACACCACAAAGCCTTCTTACCCAGTGAGACAAAAGCATGAAGTGGATTGGTTAACAGAAAATTATTTAAAATAACTATTCACAAAGAAGTATATACATGTGCTTTTATTTTTTATTACATTTATTTACCATCTTTTGGTTGTCAGGTCCAAGGCTTTTCTTTGGGTAAACATCCAAGAGCAGACTCTCTGTCTTTCTTGCATCAACCACACTCATAATGTATTATCTAAGATTTCTAGTTTGTGGCTTCTAAAACTAGAGTAAGGACATAGAAACCTTTAAAGGCAACCCAACCTCATAGAATCTCCCCTTGGATTTCAAGTTTTTAATGACTTTCCTTCTGTTATTTCAGAGTCATCTAACGCACACCTATTTTGAAAGTATTTTTTAAGTCTTCAAAGATATTGTACTTAATTTTCATGTTTTTTTTCTAGTTCATATTTTACCATTTTTGGAAAGAGGTAAATTATATACTTACAAGAGCAAATCAACCAGCATAGCAGGTTTAATTGCTAACAGGGTTGACTTGTGGTAGGGCTTGTAGGAGCAGAAGTGCACGGGTATGCAGAAGTTGTATACTAGTGGCAAGCATTCAGTAAGTTGTGGGTATTAGTCAGTGTTAAACAAAGGGAAAGGAAAGCATCAATTAGTTCAAATGAAGGACCCAACTCATGATGTCCAATGCAAGATACCACAATGCAATTACTTCAACAGAGAAACTCTGTAGTCTGCAGTCTTCTATCAAGGTCAACTCTTAGAGTTAGCTCAGCTTTCCTGGGTTTCATGAGTTAGAGTTTCCTTACAGGAGCTCGGATTTCCCTGAAAGAAAAATACTATCTTTATTTAGGCTGAAATCTTCAGCACGACAAAATAATCTCCTGGGTGCCTCAGAAATATGCTTGGGAGCTTTTGCAGTTTATCGCTGAATGTCCTTAGAACACATGTTTATTTCATAATTATTATATTCAGACTGAGTCCATAAGAGATAACACTGTTGACCCTAAATTTAGAAATATTTAGTGTTTGGGAACACCAGAGTAGCAATATAAATATAAAATATTTGCAGAAATATTGTTCATAATATCTTTCTAGACCATAAAAACCATTGTTGTGTTTTCCAGTTCAGTAAATTAAATGCTAATAATCTTTTCTGCCATGCTTCCTGAAAGCTTTTCAACATGACAAAACTCCACGTTGCAGAAGCTTTTAGGCAGCAAGTTGTTAAACAAAATATTCAGTATTTATCATCAAGCAAATTCTCTAAGAACCGAGCATGATGATGGGTGCCTGTAATCCCAGCTCCTCACGAGGCTGAGGTGGAAGAATGGCTTGAACCCAGGAGTCTGACAGCAACCTGGGCAATACAGGAAGACCCCATCTGAAAAGATGTATGGAAATTCCCTAAAGAAACCAGCAGTCGTAAAAGTTTCCTGATGAAAATAGGTTTCATCCATGATATGATTCATAAAAGCTTGTGAATCTCTGGTTCCCAGAAGGTCATCAATCAAGCCAATTATATACAAAATGTTCCAGTTTTTCCTTGGTGCTCTAAAGGAGCTTATGCTTTTTTTTATATTCCAATAAGCTAAAAGAGCACATACATATACTTTTAATGCTGTCAACAAGATTTACTGTCATTTTTAAATGGTATTTTAAAAGATTTGTCTAAGTGAGTGAAATCTTCCAATTTAGAGCCATTTTTTAATTGAAATAAAAGCCAAAAGATATATTTTCTCTTTAAGCATTAAATTTCCTTAAACATCATTGAGTTCAATGCCTAACATATAATTTTAATAAGTCATTATTTTATACAATTAAAAGTAAAGCAGTAAGTTTTCGAGGCACACAATAATGGTTCATATAATATAGAAGTTTAACTGTAATAAATGCTGAATAAATGCCAGGATTGTTTCTGTGTGCAAATGCAATGGACAAATACATTCATTTAATAGCTAAAGGATGTGGGGCTTAATGCCTAGGTGATGGGTTGATAGGTGCAGCAAACCACCATGGCACACGTTTACCTATGTAGCAAACCTGCATGTTCTGCACATGTATCCTGGAAACTAAAATAAAACGAAATTTTAAAAAATTCACTCAACAAGCACTAATAAAACAAGCATTAATACATGTACAGACTGTATTAAGTCTATTGGAAATGGTATCACAATGTGTGACTTTTAGCAATGTGTTCTAATTTCTATTATTCAAAGGATTATTTTCAGCATTTTTTACCTCAACTTTTTGTGATGTTTAATACTGCTCACAATACCCTCCTTGAGATACTGCCATTCCTTTATTTTCATTACATTGCATTTTCTTTCCTTTTCCTTTTTTTTTTTTTTAGACAGAGTCTCACTCTTGCCCAGGCTGGAGTGCAAGGGCACGATCTCGGCTCACCGCAACCCCTGCCTCCCAGGTTCAAGCGATTCTCCTGCCTCAGCCTCCCGAGTAGCTGGGACTACAGGCACCCAAACCACATCCGGCTAATTTTTGTATTTTAAGTAGAGATGGGGTTTCGCCATATTGGCCAGGCTGGTCTCGAACTCCTGACCTCCTGATCTGCCCGCCTCAGCCTCCCAAAGTGCTGGGACTACAGGCGTGAGCCACCACTCCCGTCCATACATTGCATTTTCATGATTCTTTTCTTAAACAATGACTATTCATTCTCATTCTCCACTCTGAACCATTTTCCTAGCTCACACTTCAATTGTTGCTGCTCTTAGGGTTCCTTGCATCCTTGGAATTCTTCTCTTCTCTGGTTTACCTTAGTGATCTTATTCACATTAACAACTTTTAACTACTGCAACACCAAAATCTGTATGTTCAGCTTCTTCTTCTCCAGAATAGTATTCCCAGCTCCCTATTAGATGCTTCAACTATCTTATTCCAAATAGGTCAATTTTTTTTTCTGTAATAACACTGCATAACTCACATAACTTACAAGGACAAATATTTATTTCTTGTTCATGTGATCTGAGCGTCAACTGTGGCAGTTCTTCTCCAGATTATTTTTAATAACTGTGGGGATGGTGGAAGAAGTAACTCCTGGGTTATGATGATGTCCTTATGTTAGGGAGTAAGAGCACTCGCGGGGAGTGGTTTCTATTAACACCTCTGCTTGAAACTGGAACACCAAAGTTCCTGCCCTCATTTCACTGGTCCAGCCCCAAATCAATGGAGCAAAGAAGTATACTCTACCCACATTAACACGGCAAAAAATGGGAAAGAATAAAAAAGTATAAGCAAATTAAGCAATCTTCGAAACAGTTACACCTAACAGCAGTAGGTTCATATTGAAACTTATCTTTCCAAAACACCTTATGTCACCCAGTGATTCCTGTTACTACTTTATCATATTCCCACTTGCCCAAGATGAAAAGTTAGAAGAAATCCTCTGTGCTTCTGTTTACTGCACGTTAAATCAGTCAACATTCCCTCCATACTTCTATCTCCTAAACATCTAATGTAAATGGCCATTTCTTTCTGTCCTCACAACCACTGTAGCATTTCAGGATCTTGTCATCCCCCACAAAACTCTAATAATAATATGTTGTGTTTAAAGGATTCTGCTATATGAGATTGATCTCAAAATCTCAGTGGCTTGACACAACAGAAATTTAATTTTTCCCCACAAAATGTCCAAATAGGTTTTCTAATGTCACAGGTGGTTCTCCTTCAAATAATGACTGAGCAAGCCAGGCAACATCCATCTAGTGGTTCTATCATATTACATATTGCTTCCTACAAGTAAAGAACGTGCAGAATTACATGCCGACGGGTTTTGTGCAGCAGGCCTGGACATAACACATTTCATTTCTATCTACTTCCCTGTGGCTGGAACTCATTTATATGGCTTTGTCCACCTTATATAATCTAGTGTGTGTTTGAGAGAAAGAGAAAATGGGTTCGGTGAACATCTAACAGTCTCTGTTTCAATCTTTTAACTGATCTTTTTGCTAGCAGGAAAGGCCACCGTTATCAGAATAATCTATCTAAGGTTCAAATTCAATCATTGCCTTGCATAAAAACTTTTCATTACTTTGCAATGATTGAAAATAAAACCAAAGTTTTTCACAAGGTGGACAAACTATTTCATGTGAAGACAGCCTATTCTTCAGTCACACTGGGTTACTTTCACTTCCATGAAAATAACACAATCTCTCACCTGTTCTGTTGCCATAGCCAGCCCTGCACTATTGTTCCTTCATCGACTACTTACTCATCTTTAAAGCTTACTTCAAGCAGCAGCTTCTCTATGAATTTCTTCATTTCTGTTTTAGTAGTCATTTAGAAGTGCCCAGTCTTCCTTTTATTCCATTTATTCTGCACATTCATTTGCCATGTCAACTACATCACTCAACAAACTTACAACCTCTCCTTTCCTATTACTATTTCATTAACTAGAAATAAGTACAGGGTTGGCATTAATACCTAAGGTTATTACTTATCAGTCTAGCAACAAGGAATACAACCAAGCAGATACTACAATATTGTAGTGACAGAATTCAGCTAATCTTCTAAATGGAACCAAGTGACGGAAACCTTCAAAAGACCACATATAATCCACAATTTTACCAGGCTGTTCAGAAATGTATAGGCTACTTGACTTTCTAGATTCTTATTCCTTATTCAAAAAAGTTTGGAAGGGGTGGTACAATAATTCTAGTCATTTCACATACATTGAACTCTTTTCATTTAATCAGTGAAAATCATCGACATGTGTTGACCCTAATCCTCAGTGTGACAGTATCAATTCTAAGACCTTTTGGCAGTGTACGTTTGAGATCAGTGTAAGAGTTAAAGAAAGAGAAAAGAAACACAAAACACAGGTTAACGGTCAAGTATTTTTAGAGAGAAAACCCAAGAGGGGCTTCCGGTTGATTTCAGTCAGGAGGGCTTTCTTTTACAGACTAAGAGTATACATTGGTTTTAGGGTGAGGGAGTTTATTCCAAGCTTGGAATGTTTCTTTGTGAGAGAGAAGTTTTATGGCAGGGTTGGAATGTCTCTGGGCGGAGGGGAGGTTATCTTGGGGCTGACATATTTCTGGCCAGAGGTGAGTTATCTGAGGGCTAGCATGTCTCTGGTCTGGGAAGAGTTTGGTATGTTTATGGTTGGAGCTGTTATATGTGGTTTATGGTCATGCTGACCTTAGCCATAAGGCTGATGCCCTTTGAATTTAGGCGGTGTTTGATTAAGGTGAATTTTAAAATAACAGTGCTTGTCCAAGATGGTGATACTCCTACTGTCAATCAGTGCCCTTATAAGAGCCTGAAAATACCAGAGTTCCCTGCTTCTGCCAAGTGAGAACACGGCAAGAAAACAGCCGTCTATGAATCAGGAGCAGGTCCTCATCAGACATCAAATCTGTTGGTGCTTCGATCTTAGACTTCCCAACCTCTAGAACTGTGAGAAATAAATTTCAGTTGTTTGTAAGCCACCCAGTCCATGGTATTTTTTATAGCATCCCCAAATGGACTAAGACAATTTTCTTAAGAATTTACTGTGCTAATTAATGACCAACTAGAGTTAATTACAGGTAGTTACATTAAAGCCTTTGGAGTGAGAGCTTCTGATTAGTGTTCAAAGGCTATCAAACCACCCCTAGATTGTCTCTGATTAGGACACTTTAGATAATCCAAATATTAATTAACTTCCTCTAAGGGAAGGCCGAAGGAGTGTTTTCTTCAAGAATGTGAACCAAAATTTTGGTTATGAGAAAATATATCAGTAAACATTTATACTGTTAACATACCCAAGAAGTAGCAAAGATTACCTAAAAAAAAATTCAGAGAGGGATTCCAGGTTTTGCTTTCCCCAGTTATGATGTGAACACTTTCAACCTAGTTAGCTGTCTCACTGAAAGCATCAGCGAAACCTCACAAGCTGACCTAAAAAACATGAGATCATTTTAAAACTATTTTTAGTTCTTAATGATTCTATTTATGTTTTGGAAAAGAGCAATCGATTTGCAAAGTCACTTTTGCAACTTGGTTTAAATGAGGAAATACACAATTAATTGGTGCCTTAATATTCTTTCAATGAGGATTCCATTCTGATTTATTATTTATTTCCCATAAACATAAAATGTACCAACAGTAGAGACAGAACACCACTTTTCTAATAAAACTTCTTTTTCTTATATGAAAGAATGCCTTCTGGCCAGGAGCAGTGGCTCAGATCGCTAATCCAAGCACTTTGGGAGGCTGAGGTGGGCAGATTGTTTGAACACAGGAGTTCGAAACCAGCCTGGGAAACATGGTGAAATACCATCTGTGTAAAAAAATACAAAAATTAGTCAGGCAAAGTGGTGCATGCCTGTAGTCCTAGCAACTCAGAAGGCTGAGGTGGGAGGATCACTTGAATCCAGTATGTTGAGGCTGCAGTAAGCCGTGTTCACACCACTGCACCTGCACTCCAGCCTGGGCAACAGAGTGAGACCTTGTCTCAAAAAAAGAGAAGAAGAGACGGGAGGGGAGGGGAGGAGAGGGGGAAAAAAGAGAAAAGAAAAGAAGAGAAGAGAAAAGAAAAAAGAAAAGAAAAAAAGAAAAGAAAAGAAATTCTTCTGCTTCCAGTTGCTAGGATGTGAAAACACAGTAATAAGAGAAACCTGGACAAAATAAGAACCATTCTTTTCTATGGAGCTAATGAAAAGTAACAACCACACACACACACACACACACACACACAAACACTTAAAGAATAACATTCTAGAAAGAGGTAAGATTTTCCAGAGATGAGTACAGAGCCACAGCAGTTCCCATGCCTCTAGGCAGCTGCCTCTGAGTACAAACAGAATAGCAGAGCTATCGTAGGCGAAGAATCCAGGGACTGAAGGAAACAGCCTTGCCTCAGATGACAGTGTGAGCTGGAGAAACAGACCAAATCTGCAAGACCCCAAAATGCAAAATCAAATTGTTTGACCTGACAGTTTCAAACTCTAACCCTCTCTTTCTATTTTGTCATATATATATGGCAATAAAAAGGGGGCAGGTCACATATTTATGCATGTTCTTATTATGATTGGATTTGACAGCCTGTCAAAGTTGAGAAAGGATTAATCACATAATATTTGACAGTGCAGCCCAACTTTCAAAATGCAGCCAAGATCAAAAGTGCAATGGTACAGAACAGTGGGGCTTGGGCTAAACATAAAGCACTGAGAAATTCCATTTAGTCAAATGGAGGACCACCTTTCAGGACTAATGCCCAAACTATGGTTTTAGCCCTTTTCCCTTCCTATCCTGTCACGGGGCCTATTGTAGAGTCATGAAATGAAATAACACTGAGATATTAAAGACTTGTGATCAACGAATGCATTAAGTCTCTGAGGTGCATCTGCCATAATATCACATTGTGGAAAAATAAACTCTAGTTATTAAATTGAAGACACTACTGCAGGACTGAAAGGGAGATTGTTGTGAATGAAGGGATGGAGATAATTTCTTTAAATACCCCAGAAATCCCATTATATAGGCTCACACAGAAGGGTGAACAAGGAACAAAAGTTGGGGAACACAGGTAGATGGTTTTCAACTTGTTATAAGAAAGAGCTTTCTAGTAACATCAAAACCAAATTAATGATAAGAACTATCATTTAATGCATGCTACTATGTGCCAATGACATTCTGTTTATAATTTTATTAGATCTTCATAATGACCCTTTGTAAATTGCCTCACATCACCCCTGTAATCCAAAACTAGACAGTCTGATGATGGAACCACTGTTTTGGTAACCATGTCATACTATCTATACCTCTAATAAATAGGATTAGTCAGCAGTAGGACCAGATGCTTCATGAAACTGTATTATTAAATCTCACTCAAATTAATAAATCATTTCTCTATACCTGTCATGTACAAAAGATATAACACATTTTAACTGATTAAATTTGTTGTCCTTAAAAACAAATGGATTTAAAAGTATCTGTTAATATTTTATTCTGTAACAATCTTTATTTTGTATAGTATTAAATTGACTTTTTAAACATTTGGTGTGATTGTTCCTATTTTAAAAAAAAATTTATTAGAGAGAGAAAAAACATTCATCCTTTAAATTAACAAATACGATAAGATACTATGCAATGTATTTTTAACCATGGAAATAGATTGTAAATATACTTTGAGAGAGAAAATTCAGACTGAAAATTGTGTAACCTAATACTGTATTCTTATAAAATAAAAACTGTTAAATGTTATATCTAGAAGAATACCATTAGCATGAATTTGTTGCTTTCTCAATAAATTGGAATGACCTGAATGTCAAAAATATTATGTAGCATTCACTGTACTCTATCCTGTAATTAAGAATGGAAATCAGTATGCACTGTGATGGATCATCTGTAAACATGAGATCAAGGAGAACCAAAGAAAGTAAAACTAAGATCCTCAGAAAGAGCCTCAGATTCTCGAGGCTGCCATGAAGCGTGCAGACTCACTATTCCACTGAGGATCCTTTGCCTCTGGGTTTGTGAACAGCACCAAAGAGATGCTGAAATATCTAGAAAGAGTTGTGGATCAAATGAAAAAGGACTTGTGGAAAATGGAGAGATAAGTGACGAGGCTGCTTCTCCATCTAAAATCTTAGCATATGATTTTCCTTTTTTTTTAATTTTTAAAAATGTATTTGCCACTTAGATAATCTAAAATATGTTCTTTTAAGGTGGTCTAGATTTTTGCTGAGCTATCATGAGTAACTGAGTAATTGTTAAAAGTAGACACACACTAAGTGGACAAGAAATTTTAGGTATTTTATCCATCCTCCATAACACAAATGTACAGTATAATATGCTATGTTATTTAAATAAGATAACTCTTATTGGCTTCTTTCTTCCCATAAAGTTATATAGTAAAAAAAGTCTTTTGTTTTGTTTTTTGTTTTTTGTTTTGTTTTGTTTTTGTGGCTCATTAGGAGCACTCTCCAACCACAGAATTCGGTTCTGAGAGCCATTCTTCTGTCACGCTCTCACTGACAGTTGGCAGTGCTGGGTCATGTCAAGATTCAGGAATAACCTCACAATGCCTATTTCTGGGGCAGCCACAGAATTTAACCTGACAGGTTATAGGCAGGATTCCCCTAATTCATAACCTTAAAATGGAAGGATGACCAGGATTTAAAGATCATGTCTGTGGGTGTAAAAGCTAAAGAAAATATTCTTCACCAATTATATCCCTTTTTTATTTTTTTATATTAAAAGATATAATGTATACACCATGAGTTCAAAAAATTATAGCATTTAATCCTGATATTTATTGATGGGTAAATAGTATATATTATATACTACCTATAGTATTATACACATTATAAATGTTATATTAAATGTACATTTTAGAAGACTCTAATAAAAATGAATAATACATACCCTTTAATTTTAATTGTAAATGCTATAATGCATTTCCTTTCACTAACATTCATTATGTTATTACTGTTTAATGACAGTAATGTAATTAAATATGCTTCCTTATATTTTAAATATATATTTCATATTTTTGTGATGCAGAGATATACAAGTCAGTTTCTAAGGTTAGCTTCCATAAATATTGGGTTACAATGACTGTAAATGTATTTCAAAAGATACACATCCAGAAGGAGGCAGAGCATGGCTAAATAAAACCCTCCAGTGATCCTCCCCCTACAGGAACACCAATTGAACAACTATCTATGCAAGAAAGCACCCTTATACGAACCAAAATACAGATGAGCAATGACAGCACCTGGTTTTAATGGCATATTAAGGAAAGAGGCACCACAGAGGGCGAGAAAGACAGTCTTACATTGCCTATACCACCCTTCTCCCATCCCCTGGCAGCACAGCACAGAGAGAACATCTGTGTACTTGGGGGATGGGGACGGTGAGTAATTGTGGGACTCTGCATGGGAACTCAGTGTTACCTTGTCACAATGGAGAATAACAAGGCAGAACTCTGCTGATGCCCACAGAGGAAGCATTTAGACCATTTCTGGGCCAGAGTGGAATCCTCCACCCTAGCAGTAGGAACCAGATTTCCAGGTAGCTCCACCACCAATTGACTAAAGTGACCTGGGGCCTTTAGAATAAATTTGAAAGGCAGTCGAGTCACAAGAAAACCGGGGGCAAGTCCTGGTGCTGCATTGGGATCACAGCCAGTGGCCTTGGGGCGAACATGACCCAGTGAGACGTCAGCTCTAGTAGCCATGGGAGTGCTTGTGTCACCCTTCCCCTAACTGTAAACAGTCCAGCACAGAGAAAACAACTCCTTCTGTTTGGGGGAAAGTGAGGGAAGAGAATGAGAAACTTTGCCTAGTAATCTAGGAACCTAGGGAGTTCTCTTGGATCTTACACAAACCCACCAAAGCAGTACCTCCACCAGGCTACAAAAATTACAGCGTTACTGGGCTTGGAGCGCCCCCTAGTGCAATTATGGCTACAGTGATCAATGACTTAAATTACTATACTCAATTTTTTTTTTTTTAATTTTTTTTTTGGAGACGGAGTTTTGCTCTTGTTGCCCAGATTGGAGTGCAATGGCGCGATCTCAGCTCACCACAACCTTCACGATTGGGGTTGAAGCGATTCTCCTGCCTCAGCCTCCCGAGTAGCTGGGACTACAGGCATGCGCCACCACACCTGGCTAATTTTGTATTTTTAGTAGAGATGAGGTGTCTCCATGTTGGTCAGGCTAGTCTCAAACTCCTGACCTCAGGTAATCTGCCCTCCTCAGCCTCCCAAAATGCTGGGATTACAGTCGTGAGCCAACGCACAAGGCCCACAATACTCAATTATTTGAACACCTGGAAATCCTTCTCAAGAAGGACAGGCACAAACAAGTCCAAACTGTGAATATTAGAATACCTGACTCTTTAATGTCCAGAAATTAAGGAATATCTACAAGTATCAAGAACATCTAGAAAAATATGACTTCACCAAATGAACTAAATAAAGAATCAGCGACCAATCCTGGAGTGACAGAGATGTGTGACCTTTCAGGCAGATAATTCAACATAGCTGTTTTGAGGAAGTTCAGTGAACTTCAGTAACACACAGAGAAGGAAATCAGACTACTACTGAAGAAATTCAAAAAGAGATTGAGATATTTTAATAAAAATCAAGCAGAAATTCTAAGGCTGAAAAATTCAGTTGACAAACTGAAAAATGCAACAGAGTCTCTCGACAGCAAAGTTGATAAAGCAGAAGAAAGAATAAGTGAGTTTGAAGACAGGCTATTTGAAAATATACAGGCAGAGAAAAAAGTTAAAAGTATAAAAAAGAATAAAGTAGACCTATAAAATTTAGAAAATGACTTCAAAGGGGTGAATAAAGGAGTTACTGGCCTGAAACAGGAGGCAGAGAGACAGATTGGGATAGAAAGTTTATTCAAAGAAATAACAGAAACCTTCCAAACCTAAAGAATGATATCAGTATTCAGGTACAAAAAGGTCATAGAATACTAAAGTTTTATTTAACTCAAATAAGACTGCCTACAGGCATTTAATAACCAACCTCCCAAAAATCAAGGATACAACAGGGATTTTAAAAGTGGAAAAAGAAAAAAATAATAACACACAAGGGAGCTCTGATATGTCTGGCAACAGGCTTCTCAGTGGAGAGCTTATAGGCCAGGAAGGACTGGGATGACATATTCAAAGTGCTGAAAGAAAAATAACTTTCATTCTAGAATACTGTATCTAGCAAAAATATCCTTCAAACCAAAAAGAGAAATAAAGACTTTCCCAGGCAAACAAAAGCTGAGAGATTTCATCAACACCAGAACTGTCCTACAAGAAATGCCGAAGGAAGTTCTTCAATCTGAAAGAAAAGGATGTTAAACAATAAGAAATCATTTGAATGTATAAAACTCATTAATAATGATAAGTACACAGAATACTCTAACACTGTAATTGCAGAGTGTAAACCACTGATATGTCAAGTAGAAAGACTAAAATATAAACATCAAAAATAACAACTACAACTTTTCAAAAGATAGGTAGTATAAAAAGATATAAATAAAAACAACAATAAGTCAACGGGAGGAAGGGAATGGACTTAAAGTGTAGATTTCCTTAGTTTTCTTTTTCCTTGTTTGTTCGTTGTGTTTTTTTGTTTTTTGTTTTTTGTTTTTTTTGGTTGTAACCAGCGTTGTCATTCGTTTAAAATAATTGGTTATAAAATATTATTTGCAAGCCTCGTGGTAACATCAAATCAAGAAACCTACAATAGATACACAAAAAAATAAAAATCAAAAACTAAAACATGCTACCAGAGAAAATCACCTTTACGGGAAGGAAGGAAGGAAGGAAGGAAGGAAGGAAGGAAGGAAGGAAGGAAGGAAGGAAGGAGAAGAAGAGACATAAAATAACAAGAAAACAACAAAATGGTAGTAGTAGGCCCTTAAATATAATACCACTAAGTATAAATAATGTAATACCACTAAGTATAAATGGACTAAACTTTGCAATCAAAAGACTGACTGAATGGATAAATAACAAGATCCAACTATATGTCACCAACAAGAATCTCACTTTACTTATAAAGACACTCATAGACTGAAAATAAAGGGTTGACAAAAAACATTCCATGAAAATGGAAACCAAAAAAGAGCAGATGTGTTAGATAAAATAGACTTCAAGACAAAAACAGTAAAAAGAGACAAAAATGTCATTATATAATGATAAAGTGGTCAATTCAACCAAAGAAAGTCACAATTGTAAATATACATGTACCCAACACTGGAGCACCCAAATATATAAAGCAAATATTATTAGATCTTTAAAGAAAGATAGAAGCCAATGCAATAGTAGCTGGAGATCCTGACAACCCAATGTCAGCATTGGACAGATCATCCTGACAGAAAATCAAAAAAGAAACATTAGAGTTAATCTGCACTGCAGACCACATTGACTTAATAGACACTTAAAGAACATTGAATCCAGTAGTTGCAGAATACACATTCTTCTCTTCAACACGTGGATCATTCTCAAGGATAGACCATATGTTAAGCCATAGGACAAGTCTTTAAAAACATCAAAAAATTTGAAATCATATCACATATCTTCTGTTACCACAATTGAGTGAAACTGGAAATCAATAATAAGAGGAACTTTGGAAACTATATAAACATGTGGAAATTAAACAGTGTGCTCCTAAATGACCAGTGAGCTGATGAAGAAACGAAGATGGATATTTTAAAAAATTGTTTAAACAAACGAAAATGGAAACACAGCCTTCCAAAACCTGTGGGATACACCGAAAGCAATACTAAAGGGAAAGTTTATAATAAGTGACTACATCAAAAAGTAGAAAAACTTCAAATAAATACCCTAAAATGCATCTTAAAAAAATAGAAAACCAAAAGCAAACCAAACTCAAAATTAGTAGAAGAAAAGAAATAATAAAGATCAGAGCAGAAATAAATGGAACTGTAACAAAAAATACAAAAGATTAATGAAAGAAAAGTAGGTTTATGGCTTGGGAGGGTCAAACTCCTGGATCTGTTTATTCACAAGATTAAAATACATGGCTGTGAGCCCTTTGAAAACTGCTTATTGCTTATTTAATAAACTCTGAAGTGTTGATTTGTGTATCACGTTTGACTTTGAAGGCTGAAATTAAATAGATACTCCTAAGAGTGTAATGGGGAAATAAATAGTTTCAATTATTGGAATCATTAATTCCATTTCTGTAGAGAAAATAAGTTTCACATGTGGAGCTTGTGAAACACAAACATACACCCCTGAACCCTGTTCTCAAGAGATTTTGATTTAGTGAGTCTCGGAAGGAGGATAGCAATACACATTTTCACCACTTTAATACTCCAATAAAAAGCAATGCCCAACCCAGAAGTGCCTACTCTTCAATGGAACTTTATTTACTCTCAGGATAATTCCAGAGGCCAAAGGCAGCAAATGAAAAAAAAAAAAAAATCTCCTCTAGGATATTTTTTGTGGAAATTTCTCTAGACTTGTCTTCCTTCTGTCTTTGCAAGAACTCTCTTCGTTGGTTCCCGAGCTCCAAGCCTTCACATTTGCCTTCTTTTTTTTTTTTTTTTTTTTTTTTTTCTTTGTTTATATTGCCTCATTTGGATTCGGAATGCTTTTTGGAATGCTGATTTTGGTTTTGACCTAGCAATCTATAAAATGCTCTTTCTAAAATGCCTTCAAGCACACGTACTACAAAAGAGTCCCCATAAAGCCAGACTTTCTTCCCCTATTCTAACTCCATTCCAAGGAGGGAATTCAGACAAACGCTTCTCTCAAAGGCATCTGAAAGTAATATGCAGACACAAGGGAAGATTTTTCAAACTGATGTATCCTTTGGATGTTCTGCCAGGAAGTTCTTCAGTGGCTACATACCTCCCAGGCAATAACTAGTTTTCCAATACCCTGTCACTCTGAGTTAAACTCTCATAGACTTTTTAGTGAGCAAAAAATTCAGGTTTCTTTGGAGCCCACTGAAGATTGAGAAAAACAAAACTATCAATGAGGTGGTGTATTTTTAAATTTTCCTCAGTCATTCACTTATTAAGTTTCAGTTCACAAATATGTATTTAGTACTAAGTGCCAAGCATAAATAATTAATGTGATGTACAGGGGAAAAGTGAGATAAATAATAATTATGCAACATGCCAAGAACTGTAGTAGAGAAATAGGCAAACTGTGATGTGAGGTGATCTTTTCCTTAAATTACATATGCTTCTTTCAGGTATCATTGAGATAAAGAGAGATGGTGGTGATTATTTGTACCATTTACCTCTGTTTCTGAAGGATTTTGTGACTGCGTAATTTACTACACATCAACTTTATTTATATTCTATTATTTTAGTAACATAGTAATATGCTTAATTGATAATTACTTTCTGTTCTGCCATACCTGATACAAAGTAGTGTAAAGCTCTTTAGTTTTTATCCTCAGAGCTGTTATTTTAGGATTTTTCAATTCCATAAATAATTCATTGTATTATTCTTCTCTTCGGTTTTGCCCTTAGAACTGCCATAGAGTATGATCTATGTATTTCTTTTTAAATTCCTCTGCAGAACACAGAGTCATTTATGTTGCTAAGAAAAGACATTTCATCTGGAATACAGTCCCAGATCCACTTACTTGAAATTTCAACCATAAATAGCAGCATATCAGTGACTTTCTGGACCTGAGAACTGGCAAAATTAATTTTAATTTTTCTTCAAATTAAAAAAAAAAAAGAGGGCGACAACAATTTCCTTTTCGAATTTTACCTTTTGGTATATGCAAATAGAATCCTAGGACCTTGTATTGCCTTGAAAGGACGTTTATTTCATTTAACTGTGAGAGTTATCAGGAAAGTAGGTTCTACAAATCACAAGACCAAAGTGATTGATTGGTTGCTAAAAGTGTTGCCAGTTTCACTAGAAAATGTTTAAGTTCCTATTTTCCATAATCTAGTTATAAGAATGTGCCTCAGATAGAATTGACATTGAAGGATATACCAATAAAAAGAAAAACTTCTGACAATTTGATTTATATGTGAGCTTGCACTTAGTGAACTAGGAAAGAGAAATAAGTAACTTGTGTTGTTTTCTGAAAATCAGTCACTAGATTTCACTCTTGTCTAAAAGGAAAGAAAAGAGTAAACTAACCAACACAAATTCTGTTTTCAGTATAAAGCAGATGATAGAAACAGTTTCTTCTAAATGTTGGTGGGAAACAGCTGATTATAGAGAGAAAGAATGAAATTGATATGGGTACAAATGAATATTGCATTACACAGAGCCATATTGATGTAACTCTATCCATTCCTAAAATCACTCCTTTTCACTTGTAGATTGCCATGTCAATGCAAAGAATAAGTGCTTAGTGAAAAATCTATTAAAGTACAAAATCAAGACAAAATTATAGTATTACAAGTATAGATCTTTGATTGCTCAGAATTATAAATATCACCAAAAGCTGTGGTTAAATTAAATCAGGCATTACCAAGCATTTAGGTCAATCACTTCATTTTGTAGGGAAAAGACAAGTGAAAGCTTTGAGTTATTGACTGCAGGGAAGATGTATTATAATAAGAAATATTTTCACATATTCTGTAAACTGTTGGTTGGTTGCTTGCTGTGATGGTTAATATTGCCAACTTGATTGGATTGAAGGATGCAAAGTATTGTTCCTGGGTGTGTCTGTGAGGGTGTTGCCAAAGGAGATTAACATTTGAGTCAGTGGGCTGGGAAAGGCAGACCCACCCTCAATGTGTGTGAATACCATCCAATCAGCTGCCAGAGCAGCTAGGATAAAAGCAGGCAGAGGAATGTGGAAGGATTAGACTGGCTGAATCTTCTGGCTTCCATCTTTCTCCCATGCTGGATGCTTCCTGCCCTGGAACATCAGACTCCAAGTTCTTCAGCTTTTGCACTGTTGGACCTACACCAGTGGTTTGCCAGGGGCTCTCAGGCATTCAGCCACAGACTGAAGGCTGCACCGTCGGTTTCTCTACTTTTGAGGCTTTGGGACTCGGACTGGCGTCCTTGCTCCTCAGCTTGCAGGGGGCCTATTGTGAGACTTCACCTTGGGATCATGTGAGTCAATAATCCTTAGTAAGCTTCCTTTCATACATACATCTATCCTACTAGTACTGTCCCTTTAGAGAACCCTGACTAATACAGTTACATTCTTTTAAAATATTATAAAAATTCTAATAATATGATTTTAAAATTCTTAAGATATTTTATGATGCAAATAATTAAATTCTCTTGAATAAGAAAAATTTTAAAAGTGTAAAATGTAAATATTAAAAACTGTAAAAGCATTTTTAAATATGTCACTGCTCAAAAATGTTATTTATATTGTAGTGAGATATTTATTGCTTTCAAATCACTGTCTACCAGTGTTCTATAAACTGCTAAGAGTTAGATCATTTAAAATAATGTAGACTCAAAGTTTCATATTACTGCCAAGTTTCCAAAAACTTTAATTTTGGTATATGACTCCTCTGCTTAAAAATTTTTATTATTCCCTATTTCCAACAGAGCAAAATCCATGTTCTTCATCTAACAAAAAAAACTGTACATAATCTTAAGTCACATTACCAGCAGTTTTCAATGGTTATTTAAATGGTTGCAAACTCCACTTTATTTCTACTTCTCACCAAATCCACTTCACCATGTTGGTTTTGCAGAAATACAGCATAACAAATCCTGTTTCCATACCATTCCTATGGTTTCACTGCTCACCTCATCAGGACCCTGATCTTCTGCAGCCAAGTGCATGCTGGGTCTTTCTGTAAATGCTCTGCTTCCTGGAAGACCCTCCTGACCACATTACTGGATTATTGTAACAACGTTTTCAATAATATTGCTATTTTAGACATCCTATATTCCTATCTTGCTAGATATTACACCCAGTTGGGGCAAGAACTATATTTATTCTACTCAGTGTCTCAGAGGAATAAATTAATCTTTCCAATTGTTGTTTGTGCAATTCAAATCAGCGTTTACTTTCTGAGTTGTAAATTGTAAGTCTTCATCTCCCCATAGCAAGGACTATAAAACAAAATATGTTAAATCAGGGAGAAGACCAAGAACAAGAGATGTTCTGATACTCATATAAGCTAGATTCGAATCTAAAACTAAGATGTTGGGGAGAAAAATCCCTTGTTTCTAATACTTAATCCAGGGGAAATAGTCAAATTGTAAAATAACAGATTGGAGGCACAAGAAACAGAGTAAGAAGACACAAACATGGAGCTCATCTATGGATTTTTCAGATCTCTAACAAATTGTGCTTACCAGGAGAAGTAACTAAACACCTTCTGATCTATGGACACTGAACCATCTTAAGAGTTTACATAGAAAACTTGAATTCAGTTTTTAAAATCAACACAATGTAAGCAAATCTTTTGAAACATTGAATAGTACAAAGGAGGAGTCACCTTTTCTGCACCCCTCACTTCCATCCCATGCCCATGTGCAATCACTTCTCACCATTTCTGTTTATTTTTTTATTGTTATCCTCCAAATTCTAAGCTTCTTTCGTATTTCTTCATGCATAAACTTTCAACTGCATATAGTAGCATCCTAATAAAACAAAAAAATTTTTTTTCATTTATAAGATGCCTCACCTTCCCTCCACCTTTTCCAAATAGGATAATAGCTGGAAAATTGTAAAATCTATTTAATTTGTATTTCTTGTTCTATTAGCCATAGACATTTTGTCTTGACTACTTATCTGCTTTATAAGCTGAGATTATTAGCTTTAGCTTATTTCTGTGTGTGCTTAAAACAAGACATTAAAACTGGCACGTGGAAACATGCCTTAAGATGAAGTAAAAATTGAAAACAAAGTCAAAGACGTCTTGTGTTCTTTCATAATAGTAGGTTATTTGTTTCTGATTTTGCAAATTGGCTGTTAAAGGAATGCAATCAAGAAAATGTATTTACCTAATATGATAATGTCCACAAAAAATTGTATTTTTTATGTCTATGAGAGTATGAGATAGAAATAGTAAAACAACTCATTCCTTCCTAATTTTTAGTAGTACTTTCAATGTGAAAAATTGTGTTATCTTTCTCTTTGCATAGTTCATCAGTAACAGTGATTTCATATACAAAATACACTAAATATTTTATTACTCTGTCTTCTTTCAAATGTAGCTACTTTGGAATTCAGGAGAAGAAATACATATAAAAACACAAAGAAAAACATGTTAAGCCTATGCAATTGAGGGGATAGATTTGTTTTGTGGAGGAAAATATGATGCTGGATCAATAATTGAGAAGAAATTACATTACAAATATTACAAAAGAAAGAAAACAGAGAATTATCTACATTTTCATCTCATCAGTTACTGCCTACAACTTGTGGCTAAATTTGAGTGAAAAGTTACTATCTAATCAATTCCAAAGCTTCTAAAAGTAGAAGACCTACTGTTATGTAAATCGTCACCTGATTTCACAGTTAAATGTGTAAAAGTGAACAGTCTTTCACCAATTTTCTAGGCGACTGTGCTAAAACTATCTTTAGAGAAATGAAATGTGACAGCAGTATAATTTCATTAGCTATGTGGCCTATTTTAAAATCTGAATGGGGGTAGGGGAGGGAAATAAAAGGGCTATTGTAAAATTTTATGCAGATTATAATAAAGGCAAACAGAGTAGTAGAGAAGTAGTATGTAACTGTCATAGCTGGCTTCCCAGGAGGTGAACTCTGAGATATAGAGTAGTGCTCAAGAAGTGTATTACAACTTCTGACATATTCTCAGCATCAACTTTTGGGATGAGAAGGGAAGGAGAGGAAGCTGTACTTGCAGAGGAAAAAGTTTTACTGAGGTGCATTTCTAACAAGGAAAACTCTACAGCTGGAATCACCCTTCAGAGACTTCCTGAATTGAGACAAAGAATCAAACTTTTTTTCTCCTCAGGCTTCTCAGGGATGACTGAGACAGCAAACTTGTATAATCCTCTCCCCAGCCCCCACCTCCACATCAACCATGGGTTGGATTCAGGCTGCCCTGGGGAAGGGAGATTTTGAGGTTAAGTTAACAGGAGAAGGCCAATCATTGATCTCTATCAGCAGGCATCGTTCCCAGCAGCTGGGAGAGTAAGTCCTTCAGTTCTCAAAGGGGAGCTGGACAGTGCATCACAGCATCTAATGCCATCTACTCTTTGGCCACTCAGATCCACTTCATGTAAGTTCAGGAAACAGCTCCTCCAGGATTCTGATAGTCCTCTTTTCTTGGGAAGAAACATAGAATGGGGAAGTTTGTGGGATGAACTCTAGCGAGCAGAGTCTCACGACTATTATTCATCACGTCCTTTCCCTGCTATCTATTCTAGATCCTGCTTGCCTTCAGCTGGTGCCACTGCTGGACTAGGTGGCTCACCTGATGGGCATGAGCCAAATCCTCATCCTTGCAGTCTCTCAGTCTCTGGCTGCCAGTTCTTTCTCAGGCAATGACTATTATACCTATTTACCCTGAAAACTGGGCAAGAGAGTACCAAGAGAAAACCAAGTGGATAGCTAGGTGCCAAAGAGATGCCTCCATTCCCCCACTGTGTAATGACACCACAACTTCCTCCTAATAATCTGGATGTATGATTCCTGCCAGGATGATGAATGCTCTTTAAAGTTGGCAACTTTTCGTGTAACTCTTTTCAAAGCTTTTCCCTCTCTGGGAACCAGGATCTTTAAATCGGCAGAAGCCATGTTATGGTGCTAGAAAGTACAGATGATAGTTAGCAGGAGAATGCTTACTTCTACCCCTTAGATCCCAGACCCATGTATTCTAACAATTGAAGACACAGCACCACACACTAGTCCCTGATTTAACTTGCATATTGCATCCTGAAGGATGGCAGCTCATCTTGCAGAGCATCATATCTGGCTTGTGCTTCAGTTGAGCCGCCCATGAACTATGTCATTGCTCTACGATCCCTGCAGGTCCTGGGTGGTATAGCATGTGACAGAACCTGTAGACCTTTTGGTTCATATGTTCATTGCTAAACCTCCTTTGCTGTTAAGTAGACTCTGTGACGTGATGTTGCATGGGATGCCATATCAATGGATCAGACACATGTCAGCACTTGAATATGGGTTCTGGCTAAAGCCCCAAGAGTAGAAAAGGCAAACCTGGAGCTGAAAAATGTAACATATTTCCATCAAAATTAATTGTTTCTCCTCAGGGTAGAAAAAGAGCAATGATGCCCACTTGCCACCAGGTGGCTGCTTCATCTTCTGAAGACCAAGTGCCTCCCCATCAATTACCATTGTAGGTAGTTGGGACTTTTGGCAGCAGCAATGGCTAGATCAGATGTGCAGCAGTTGTCCCTTAAGTGCAAGTTTGCTTTCCAGGGTCTTAATGGCCTATGGTACAAAGAGAGGGAGACCACATTCACATAACTTTTCTTACAGTATATTGTTATAATTGTTCTATTTTCTTAGTGCTGTTTTTAATATCTTACTGTCCCTAATGTATAGACAAATCTTTATCACAAGTGTGTGTGTATATGAAAAAACAGAGTAGATACAGGGTTCAGTACTATTCACAGTTTTAGGTATCCACTGGGGGCCTTGGAATGTAGCCCTCACAGATAAAGTGGGACTGCTATAGTTAGTGGGGACCTGTGTTGTTGGACTTTATATATATGGTCTCCATCTCTGCCAACAAGGTCACTGTTTCTGTGCCCACTGGGCCGGTGCTGGTGTAGCCAATCACCCAGGCTGGTAGGGTCAACTGGCTGAGTCATTCATTCTCTTGGTTGTTCAGTGCTTCTTCCACCATGGGTGCTCTCAGGTTGGTGATAACATGAGATACGAAGATCTTGCCATGGCTGTATCATTTCACTGTCCTCACTATGTACTACTACCAGATCCATTTTCCTCAAACACTGCTATATTTCAGTTATCCTCCTCGTTTAAAAGCATCAAAAGTGTTCCCCTTTTTCCTAAAGAAAAAATGAAACCCAAATTTTAAAACCTTCTCCAACCTGGTTCTAGTGAACATCTCTACTCCATACACAAAATATCTATGCAAATCAGAATGGTCTATATATCATCCCCTACAAACACACAATTGGAATTGCGTCTTTTATGCTTTGCCCATACCATCCTACCGTTTTGAAAAGCTCTTCCTTCTCCTATTCTTCTTTCAAATCTACATAGTAATCTAAGATCTGGCAGTGACCTCTCTCCCCTCTAGATTTTATCTTGAGAATACTACGGTGAATAGAGAACCCTATTAAAAGTTCTTTGCATATAATCTCTCCACCATTCTGATATCATTGTTTTGCTTTGTAATTTACCTTCCCACACAATTAAGTCATTTTCTAGTCTGTCTAACGTGTAAGTAATTTGAGGGAAGGTAGTATGTTGGTGCTGTATGCACTATAGTGCCCAGTAAATCCGGAATCAATGAGTGTGAAAAAGTACCTGCTGCAAGGTGAACACTTGTGCCACTTTCTGATTGAGAAAGAAGCCCTCCTAGATGCAGGATTTGTACCATCCTAGAAATGGCAGCACTTAACATAATGCCAAATTATGTTCCATTCTAGGCCTATTTGTACCAACAGGGGATCTCAGTACACTTACTGTGTAAAAAGGGAAGCTAATTCTTACAGCATGGGATTCATGCAGGTCTTCTGTGTGAAAAAGAAAGTAAAAGCTAATATGATACACATATAATAGCAATGAAAGCCTGGGTAGCACATTACCAGCTAGAATCTCCAGGTAAAACACCCCAAGTGGTAAGTAATTATTCAGTGACCACCAAGCATTGAAGGCAGCATGCTAATGAAATTTTATAATCACAGCCATATTCAAGTTAAGCACCAAATGCCTGAAGATCAAGTACTTCATATGAAAGCATCTTCCCATTCTTGGTTGCCAAAATAATTGTGAATTTTACTTTTTTAAAAAATCATCTTTTCTTTCTAATTTTTTTAAGAGTTGAAGCTATTGAGTTTATTACAGTTCACCACTCAATCACATCCTTTTAATGCTGCTAGGATTTCAGATCACTTGATCCCACAAAATAACATTATAGGACCAGAATCTAGAGCAGTGACTCAACTAGGAGCGATTTTGCTGCACACACCACCACTCCACTGCCGCCAGAAGACATTTGGGAATGTCCGAAGACATTTTAGTTGTCACAACCGGATGGGGGAGATCCTTCTAGCATCTAGTGGGTAGAGACTGATATGCTGCTAAGTATTTAACATTGTACAGGACAGCCTCCCACAACAAAATATTATCCTGCCTAAATATCAATATTGCTGAGGTATAGAAAACCTAATCTAAAATGAGGTGGATTTGTGTGTGTGTGTGTGTGTGTGTGTGTGTGATGGAGTTTCACTCTTGCTGCCCAGGCTGGAGTGCAGTGTTGCAGTCTCAGCTCACTGTAACCTCCGCCTTGTGGGTTCAAGCGATTCTCCTGCCTCAGCCTCCCAAGTAGCTGGGATTGCAAGCACCCACTACCACACTCAGCTAATTTTTGTATATTTAGTAGAGATGGGGTTTCACCATATTGGCCAGTCTGGTCACGAGATGTGCTTTTTTTTTTAGGTTGTTTTAGTCAAATAACCTAACAAAAGGAAGCGCATCTTTCCACTAGCAGTAAGAGATTAAACTGTGGCTTCAGTTTAAAATTAATATATTGTATATACAGACAAGAACAGATTTAAGAGGCAGTGATAACAAAGTATCACCTAAAATTTTGTCTAGAAATTTTGTGTTGTAGCCAAGGTAGATCATACCATAAAGCAATATGGAATTAAAACCACAGTGAATTCTACTTCAGTTTCTTTTACTCTATGGACTTTAAGAGTTGCAAAATGACTTTTATTACCACAGTTGAAATGACATGGCATATTTTGAAGTTGTGTGCTTCCCCAGGGCTGGATATTGTGCAAGACATTGTTACCATTGCCATGTGGATCCTTTAAATGTATTCCAACCAAATGGTTTCCAGAACCTGCTGTACTGTAACTCTTTCTGTATTTACAGCCTTTTCAACTCTGCTTGCGTCTTTCATTCATCAAGTGCTCTTAGCCTGACTTTATGCTTTCAGCGTGTTTGAAGTACACAGATGTAGACCCAGCATCTGGCTGCTCTATTCTGTAATAGAAAGTGTTCTCTGCTGAAGTGACAGCCCACAGAGTAACTACCATGAGTTAGCTTCCCAACAGCAATTCACTGGGGTCTTTCAATAAAAATAGTTACGTATTGTTCTCAAAATAAGAAGTGATATTTCTTCTGATCACTGAACACAAAGGAACAGGTGGAGTCACTAGTTTCCATTAGTAGAAAATTTTGTTTCATTAGTAACACATTTTTTCAAGGTTCGTAACACTAAGATATTTAAAGAGAAAACAGAAGGAGAAACACACCAAAGAAATTGTATAGTGTGGGCCGGGCGAGGTGGCTCAAGCCTGTAATCCCAGCACTTTGGGAGGCCGAGACGGGCGGATCACGAGGTCAGGAGATCGAGACCATCCTGGCTAACACGGTGAAACCCCGTCTCTATTAAGAAATACAAAAAACTAGCCGGGCGCGGTGGCGGGCGCCTGTAGTCCCAGCTACTCGGGAGGCTGAGGCCGGAGAATGGCGTGAACCCGGGAGGCGGGGCTTGCAGTGAGCTGAGATCGGGCCACTGCACTCCAGCCTGGGCGACAGAGCGAGACTCCGTCTCAAAAAAAAAAAAAAAAAAAAAAGAAATTGTATAGTGTGGCTCATCATACACATAATGCCCATTAGTAGTAGTAGTAGTAGCAGCATTAAGACGGGAGCTCGTTCTGTCTCCCATTACTATTAATAATAATTAATAAAATTTCATGATATGGGGAAATCATATTGCTTTGTATATGAGAATTTTTTATCAGATTTAAAAATAAATGAGTTGTTGTGTTTCTCCAGTGAAAACAATAATAAAGTAATATTCAAACTAAAAACACATTCATTTTTATCCAAGTTTATCATGCATTATTTTTTCCTTTTTATTTATTTATTTTTTTATTCGGAGTCTTACTCTGTCACCTAGGCCGAGTGCAGTGATGCCGTCTTGGCTCAGTGCAACCTCCGCCTCCTGGGTTCAAGCGATTCTCCTGCTTCAACCTCCCGAGTAGCTGGGATTACAGGTGTGCGCCACCACACCCAGCTAATTTTTGTATTTTTAGTACAGATGGGGTTTCATTATGTTGTCCAGGCTGATCTGGAACTCCTGACCTCAGATAATTCACCCACGTTGGTCTCCCAAAGTGCTAGGATTACAGGCGTGAGCCATCGCCCCCAGGCTGTCATGCATTCTTATGCTAAATAGGGAGAAATGGTAGAATGTGCTGTATTTATTCATCTAGCATTTGTGGATGTACAGTGCATGAAACTGATAGGGAAGGCATCACCATGAAGTATGAAGCAATTTTATTTTAACACAACAAATGGCAAAATAACCAGATAAAGAAAAGAGCAGAAAGAGATAATTTTTCAAAAATCGAGATAATACCAGCTTTCAGTCATGCAGTTTGATGAATCCCTAGATGCTGATGATAACTCAAATGTAAAATGGAATATCTTAGCAGACCAGCACCTGAACTCTGTCAAAGGCATACTCGTGAATATTTGTAAGATGTTTTTATTAGTGCTTGCCTCAGTAATAATGGTTGAAATTGCTAAAGAGACTTCAGCAAAATCAGAGATCATGAAATTCCCTATGGAAAGGACTCCTAGCATCCTAACTGTACTGTAGGTTTCAGGTATTCACACAAAATATCTTAGAATTTCACCTATAATGGAAAGGGATTATTTTTAAGTCAGTAGACAAATTTATTTTGTCTCAATCCATTACTAACTAGATAAATTGCCTTGAGGAACTCAGGTAATGTATCTTGTTTCTGATTTATTCACATGTAAAATTCAACTATATTTAACAAATATTTATTGAACTTGTCCCAGGAAGTGGATGTCAGCAACATGAGAAGAAAGAAGACACAGTTTGTCTTTCTTGCTCTTCAATTATGACAAACCCTATTTGTCTTTTGTGTATTGTGAATTGAGATAGTTGATTTAAAAAATTCTCCTAAAAGTATCAACACGAAGAGGTAAGAGTTGAAACAAAGAGAGGTGCTGTCCTGTTATCAGAGTGAGAGCCACCTGTGTCATTTATTATCAACTCAAACTTAGACATTCGTATTGGCCTGTCATTGGCCAGGTTCCAGGTATCACGAATGTTCTGTACTGTTGTTTTTAATGCAAGCCTCACTCAAGTATATAATAGAGCAACTAGGAAAAGAAAACTAAATGGACATTGTCCCACTGACTGCAATATGAACTAACCTTCATATTGGGACCAAGGATGAGAGTAAATAAGGAATGCTGGGGAACAAGTGGTTGCTGACTCCTATTCCTCATACTGATCTACTGATCCTTTATATAAAGTTGGTAAATCCCTGTTTGACTATTTACCCAGGTAATTGTATCCAGAATTGATTGCTATCTAGAAAGTTTAAGCAGTCTCTTAGACTCTTAATTATATATTCCTCAATATTCTGTAAATTTATCTAGACACATCACCAGAAATTAAACATTAAATGATTTCACCTTTGCTTTCCAAAACAGTTCCATCCATGAGTTAAAATATGATACATTCTAAATACATACATAATACATATTAATATAAGAAAGGTTATTTAGAAGCTTTCTTCTCTATAACTTTTGCAAGCATTCAACTAAACTTCTTTCTCCAACCCTTAAACCTTGGATTCCTGCTAACCTTGGATATTTAACTGGGTTTCAGAAGATGTATAAACTCTCCCAAATTTAATGCAAAAAAAAAAAAAAAGTATTTTCTTTCTTAGCCAGATTGGAGATAGATCTGGTGCCTTCATCATCTTCTCAAAGCAGTCAGGAGTCTGTCATCTTTTAAAAACATTGTGAACCACTCACTCATTGCTCTGCTTGTAAGTCCTAGATTTAGAAGGATATTATATTCTAAGCACATTGTTCCCCTGAAGAATCTTCCCTATGATTCAGAGTCATACATATCACCCTATCCTTCTTTCCACACTGAAAATGATAGTAGTTTTCATGATATGTTTATACGTCTGTGGAGTGTAGGAGGAGTAAGAAAAGGTTGGGATGGACGACCAAGTTACTGTATAATTTTAAATGGTGACAGATTTCTTGGATACTTGACTTGGATATATGAGTAAAAGTTGAGAGAGACACAGCTGGAATTATGATTTTATCCCCTTTCTGTTGGAGAGAACAGAGCATAATTATATCTCAACTGACGATCATGAATCAAGCTTCAGATGACATTCAGGCAGGTTGCCATGATTATGTTTGCTGCTCTTTTAGTTTTAGAAAGACAAATTAAGGCAGCAGCTATTCTCCCTTGGGTCTGCATGAACTTGCACCAGAGGTCCCTGAAATGTTTCACCTCAATATTTCATCTTACTTCCACAATCTTTAACTTGGAAGCTATTTTATTTTATTTTTATTTTTTATTTTACTTTAAGTTCCAGGATACATATACAGAACGTACAGGTTGTTACATGGGTATACGTGTGCCATGGTGGTTTGCTGACCTAGCAATCCATCATCTAGGTTTTAAGCCCTTTGTGCATGAGCTATTTGTCCTGATGCTCTCTCTCCCCTCACCCACCTTCCTTCCGACAGTCTCTGATATGTGTTGTTCCCCTCCCTGTGTTTATGTGTTCTCATTATTCGACTCCCACTTATGAATGAGAACATGTGGTGTTTGATTTTCTGTTCCTGTGTTTGTTGAGGATAATGGCTTCCAGCTTCATCCATGTCCCTGAAAAAGACATTATCTCATTCCTTTTTAGGGCAGCATAGCATTGTGTGGTGTATATATATCACGTTTCCTTTATCCAGTCTATCATTGATGGGCATTTGGGTCATTTCCATTACTTTATTATTATAAATAGTGCTGCGATAAACACATGTGCATGTGTCTTTATAGTAGAAAGATTCATATTCCTTTGGGTATATACCCAGTAATGGGATTGCTAGATCAAATGGTATTTCTGGTTCTAGATCCTTGGAGAATCACCACGCTGTCTTCCACAATGGTTGAACTAATTTACATTCCCACCAACAGTGTAAAAGCTTTCCTATTTCTCCACATCCTCACCAGCATCTATTGTTTCTTGATTTTTAATAATTGCCATTCTGATTGGCATGAGATGGTATCTCATTGTGGTTTTGATTTGCATTTCTCTAATGATCAGTGATGTTGAGCTTTTTTTCATATGTGTCTTGGCCACGTAAATGTCTTCTTTTAGAAGTGTCTGTTCATATCCTTTGCCCACTTTTTGATGGGGTTGTTTTTTCTTGTAAATGTGTTTAAGTTCCTTGTAGATTCTGAATATTAGACCTTTGTCATATAGGTATATTGCAAAAGATTTCTCCCATTCTGTAGGTTGCCTGTTCACTCTGATGATAGTTTATTTTGCTGTGCAGAAGCTGTTTAATTTAATTAGATCTCACTTATCAATTTTAGCTTTTGTTACAATTGCTTTCAGCATTTTGGTCATGAAATCTTTGCCCATGCCTATACCCTGAATGGTATTGCTTTGGTTTTCTTCTAGGATTTTTAAGGTGTGGGGTTTTACATTTAAGTCTTTAATCCATCTTGAGTTAATTTTTGTATAAAGTGTAAAAAAAAAGGGGTCCAGTTTCAGTTTTCTGCATATGGCTAGCCAGTTTTCCCAGCACCATTTATTAAATAGGGAATCCTTTCCTCATTTCTTGTTTTTTGTCAGGTTTGTCAAAGATCAGATTGTTGCAGATGTGTGGTGGTATTTCTGAGGTCTGTGTTCTGTTCCATCGGACTATATGTCTGTTTTGGTACCAATACCATGCTCTTTTGGTTACTGTAGCCTTGTAGTATAGTTTAAAGTCAGGTAGCATAATGCCTTCAGCTTTGTTCTTTTTGCTTAGGATTGCCTTGGCTATACAGGCTCTTTTTTGGTTTCATATGAAATTTAAAGTAGTTTTTTCCAATTCTGTGAAGAATGTCAATGATAGTTTGATGGAAATAGCATTGAATCTATAAATTACCTTGGGCAGTATGGCCATTTTCATGATATTGATTCTTCCTATCTATGATGATGGAACATTTTTCCATTTGTTTGTGTCCTCTCTATTTCCTTGAACAGTGTTTTGTAGTTCTACTCGAAGAGCCCCTTCACATCCCTTGTTAGCTGTATTCCCAGGTATTTTATTCTCTTTGTAGCAACTGTGAATGGGAGTTCATTCATTCTACTTGTCTATTGTAGGTGATAGAAATGCTTGTCATTTTTGCACATTGATTTTGTGTCCTAAGACTTTGCTGAAGTTGCTTATCAGCTTAAGGAGTTTTTAGTCTGAGACAATGGAGTTTTCTAAATACAGAATCAAGTCTTCTGCAAACAAAAACAATTTGACTTCATCTGTTCCTATTTGAGTACACTTTATTTCTTTCTCTTGCCTGATCGCCCTGGCCAGAACTTCTAATACTATGTTGAATAGGAGTGGTGAGAGAGGGCATCCTTTTCTTGTGCCAGTTTTCAAAGGGAATGCTTCCAGCTTCTGTCCATTCAGTAAGATGTTGGCTGTGGGTTTATCATAAATGGCTCTTATTATTTTGAGATATGTTCCATCAATACCCAGTTTATTGAGAGTTTTGACATGAAGGTATGTTGAATTTTATCAAAGGCCTTTTCTGCATCTATTGAGAGAATCATGTGGTTTTTGTCATTGATTCTGTTTACATGATGGATTACGTTTATTGATTTGTGTGTGTTGAACCAGGCTTGCATCCCAGGGATGAAGCTGACTTGATCATGGTGGATAAGCTTTTTGATGTGCTGCTGGATTTGGTTTGCCAGTATTTTATTGAGGATTTTCACATTGATGTTCATCAGGGATATTGGCCTGAAGTTTTCTTTTATTGCTGTGTCTCTGCCAGGTTTTGGTATCAGGGTGATGTGAGCTTTATAAAATGAGTTAGGGACGAGTCACTGCTTTTCAATTGTTTGGAATAGTTTCAGAAGGAATGGTATCAGCTCCTCTCTGTACCTCTGGTAGAATTTGACTGTTAATTCACCTGGTCCTGAGCTTTTTTGGTTAGTGGGCTATTAATTACTGCCTCAATTTCAGAACTTTGTTATTGGTATATTTAGGGATTTGACTTCTACCTTGTTTAGCCTTGGGGGTTGTACGTGTCCATGAATGTATCCATTTCTTCTAGATTTCCTAGTTTATTTGCATAGAGGTCTTTATAGTATTTTCTGAGGGTAGTTTGTACTTCCGTGGGGCCAGTGGTGATAGCCCCTTTATCATTTTTATTGTGTTTATTAGATTCTTCCCTTCTTTATTTGTCTAGCTAGTGTTCTACTTTGTTAATTTTTTTAAAAAACTGTTCTTGAATTCATTAATTTTTGAAGGGTTTTTCGTGTCTTTACTTCAGTTCTGCTATGATCTTAGTTATTTCTTGTCTTCTGCTAGCTTTTGGATTTGTTTGCTCTTGCTTTTATAGTTCTTTCAATTGTGACGTTAGGGTGTCGATTTGAGATCTTTGTAGCTTTCTGATGTGGGCATTTAGTGCTATAAATTTCCCTCTTAACACCTCCTTAGCTGTGTCCCAGAGATTCTGGTATGTTGTGTCTTTGTTCTCATTGGTTTCAAAGAATTTCTTTATTTCTGCCTTAATTTCATTATTTATCCAGGAGTCATTCAGGAGCAGGTTGTTCAATTCCTATGTAGTTCTGTGGTTTTAGTGAGTTTCTCAATCCTGAGTTCTAATTTGATTGCACTGTGGTCTGAAAGACTGTTGTTATGATTTCAGTGCTTTTGCATTTGCTGAGGAGTGTTTTACTTCCAATTATGTGGCTGATTGTAAAATAAGTGCCACATGACACTGAGAAGAATATGTATTCTGTTGGTTTCGGGTGGAGAGTTTTGTAGATGTCTATTAGGTTCACTTGATCCAGAGCTGAGTTCAAGTCCTGGATATCCATGTTAATTTTCTGTCTGGTTTATCTGTCTAATATTGACAATGGGGTGTTAAGGTCTCCCACTATTATTGTGTGGGAGTCTATGTCTCTTTGTAAGTCTCTAAGAACTTGTTTTATGAATCTGGGTGCTCCTGTATTTGGTGCATATATATTTAGGATAGTTAGTTCTTCTTGATGAATTGATCCCTTTATCATTATATAATGCCTTTCTTTGTATTTTTTTAATCTTTTTTGATCTTTGTCAGTTTAAAGTCTGTTTTGTCAGAGACTGGAAGTGCACCCTCTTTTTTTTTTTTTTTTTGCTTTCCATTTGCTTGGGAAATTTTCCTCCATCTTTTTTTTTTCCTTTTTTTTTAAAATTATACTTTATGTTCTAGGGTACATGTGCACAACGTGCAGGTTTGTTACATATGTATACATATGCCATGTTGGTGTGCTGCACCCATTAACTCGTCATTTACATTAGATATATCTCCTAATGCTATCCCTCCCCCCTCCACCCACCCCACAACAGGCCCCAGTGTGTGATGTTCCCCTTCCTATGTCCAAGTGATCTCATTGTTCAGTTCCTACCTATGAGTGAGAACATGCGGTGTTTGGTTTTCTCTTCTTGTGATAGTTTGCTGAGAATGATGGTTTCCAGCTGCATCCATGTTCCTACAAAGGACATGAACTCATCCTTTTTTATGGCTGCATAGTATTCCATGGTGTATATGTGCCACATTTTCTTAATCCAGTCTGTCATTGATGGACATTTGGGTTGGTTCCAAGTCTTTGCTATTGTAAATAGTGCCACAATAAACATAAGTATGCATGTGTCTTTATAGCAGCATGATTTATAATCCTTTGGGTATATATCCAGTAATGGGATGGTTGAGTCAAATGGTATTTCTAGTTCTAGATCCTTGAGGAATCGCCACACTGTCTTCCACAATGGTTGAACTAGTTTAGAGTTCCACCAACAGTGTAAAAGTGTTCCTATTTCTCCACATCCTTTCTAGCACCTGTTGTTTCCTGACTTTTTAATGCTCGTCATTCTAACTGGTGTGAGATGGTATCTCATTGTGGTTTTGATTTGCATTTCTCTGATGGCTAGTGATAATGAGCATTTTCTCATGTGTCTGTTGGCTGCATAAATGTCTTCTTTTGAGAAGTGTCTGTTCATATCCTTTGCCCACTTTTTGATGGAATTGTTTGTTTTTTTCTTTTAATTTGTTTGAGTTCTTTGTAGGTTCTGGATATTGGCCCTTTGTCAGATTAGTAGATTGTAAAAATTTTCTCCCATTCTGTAGGTTGCCTGTTGACTCTGATGGTAGTTTCTTTTGCTGTGCAGAAGCGTTTTAGTTTAATCAGATCTCATTTGTCAATTTTGGCTTTTGTTGCCGTTGCTTTTGGTGTTTTAGACATGAAGTCCTTGCCCATGCCTATGTCCTGAATGGTATCACTTAGGTTTCCTTCTAGGGTTTTTATGGTTTTAGGTCTAACATTTAAGTCTCTAGTCCATCTTGAATTAATTTTTGTATAAGGAGTAAGGAAAGGATGCAGTTTCAGCTTTCTACTTATGGCTAGCCAGTTTTCCCAGCACCATTTATTAAATAGGGAATCCTTTCCTCATTTCTTGTTTTTGTCAGGTTTGTCAAAGATCACATGGTTGTAGATATGTGGTATTAATTCTGAGGGCTCTGTTCTGTTCCATTGGTCTATTTCTCTGTTTTGGTACCAGTACCACGATGTTTTGGTTACTGTAGCCTTGTAGTATAGTTTGAAGTCAGGTAGCATGATGCCTCTAGCTTTGATCTTTTGACTTAGGATTGTCTTGGCAATGTGGTCTCTTTTTTGGTTCCATATGAACTTTTAAGTAGTTTTTTCCAGTTCTATGAAGATAGTCATTGGTAGCTTAATGGGGATGGCATTGAATCTATAAATTACCTTGGGCAGTATGGCCATTTTCATGATATTGATTCTTCCTATCCATGAGCATGGTATGTTCTTCCATTTGTTTGTGTCCTCTTTTATTTCATTGAGTGGTGGTTTGTAGTTCTCCTCAAAGAGGTCCTTTACATCCCTTGTAAGTTGGATTCCTAGGTATTTTATTCTCTTTGAAGCAATTGTGAATGGGAGTGCATTCATGATTTGGCTCTCTGTTTGTCTGTTATTGGTGTGTAAGAATGCTTGTGATTTTTGCACATTGATTTTGCATCCTGAGACTTTGCTGAAATTGTTTATCAGCTTAAGGAGATTTTGGGCTGAGATGATGGGGTTTTCTAAATAGACAACATGTAATTTGCAAACAGGGACAATTTGACTTCTTCTTTTCCTAATTGAATACCCTTTATTTCTTTCTCTTGCCTGATTGCCCTGGCCAAAACTTTCAACACTGTGTTGAATAGGAGTGGGGAGAGAGGGCATCCCTGTCTTGTGCCAGTTTTTAAGGGGAATGCTTCCAGTTTTTGCCTATTCAGTATGATATTGGCTGTGGGTTTGTCATAAATAGCTTTTATCTCTTTAAGCCTGTGTGTTTCTTTACACGTGAGATAGGTCACCTGAATACAGTGCACCAGTAGGTCTTGACTCTTTATCTAATTTGACTCTGTCTTTTCATCGGGGCATTTAGCCCATTTACATTTAAGGTTAATATTGTTATGTGTGAATTTGATCCTGTCATCATGATGCTAGCTAGCACACACTTGTTGATGCAGTTTCATCATAGTGTCATTGATCTTTATATTTTGGTGTGTTTTTGCAGAGGCTAGTACCAGTTTTTCCTTTCCATATTTAGTGAGGAAGCTATTTTCTAACTTCATGAGTGTTGCTAGCAATTATAGGTTAATCACCCATTAGAGTCCCAAGAACTTGGAGATTTGTTGAAGTCAGTCATAGTTTCCTAAGGAATGAGGCAGGCATAGATTTTCACCTTTTTCTTTATAGCTTTATATTTTGACATGATGTTGGATCTGAGTTGGATGAATATCCCATTTCCATTTTCTGTAGCAAACAGGAAGCTAAACATGATGTTTCATTATCATAACATATAATTGCGATTACACTAGCTTTGCTATACCATTGAATACCACTCCAAGGGAGAGTTTAAGATAAACTGTTACAAGTCTCAAACTATATTTTCAGTAGCAAACCTCTAAAACTGTACTGACTTAAATCTCACAAGACAGAACATTTCATTTTCTAAATAGTCTAAGTTATACTCTTGGTTTAAACAATAACATGAATAAAATGTCCTGAAAATTTTTGGCAGTCATAGAAGACATCACCAAACAATCATGACACCAACTGACATCTACAGGTTAGGTCCCATTTATGTTTATACCCAGTTTACAGTAAATTTGAAAATTCTTCTCACATTGCTAGCACAATTTCTAATTTTTCCAGTTTTCTTTCCAAATACTTTCCAGGATTCCCCAGAGGGTTACACAGGCCCATGAATCATTCACTGACACTTGCTAAGGTAATGGAGAAACAGAGACTCTCACTTGGAAGCCAGATCCCACAACAAACGGCTTCTGTACTGGACTTGATTGCTTTGACCACCTGTTGTTGCTGAAGAAGTACCACTGTCCCTGCTGCTGGTGTCACCAGTCCACTAAGGTAGAAAAGGGAGATGTTTGATGTAATAATTTCATGGCAAAATTTCCTCGCCTAAAATGCCACAACTCTAAATTCCAACACATGAAGCTGTATGATATATGTTAGATCCACACTTTTCTGTCCTGGGGTGGTGTTGCATTCAATAAACCCAAATGAAGCCTAACATGTAGTTTAAAATAAAGAATATTCAAAGCATCCAAATAAATAATACCCATCATCATTTACAAAAATACTCATTCTGCTTCCACACATTTTCCTTACTCTCTGTGGCTATATCCTTCTGCTGAACACCTTTAAATATTTCTTACCCAACTATGATTGTAAATTGGATTCTTAGGCATTTTATTCTCTTTTTGTTTTTATTCTCAGCTTGCTTTCATTACTTTCACAGGGTGTCTCTCTGTACTCTCTGATGTAGATCGACTTAGTTCCTTTATCAGCAAGAAAGACTCCTTCCTTTATTAGAGGTTACTATCAATGGGAAATTTCCAGATTCTCTTGGGTGGTGCAGAAGAAGGAAAAAGTTAATTTTTGTGCCATAACCATGGGCATTTTTCTCCATGCAAACCTCAGCATTACTATGGATGCGAAGAAGGTACAAAACAACTTCAAATAAGTTCATAAGGATATATTTGTCCTTCTCGTAACACCTGTCTTTGTGATAAGTACAAGTCAGGTATCTAGACAACTCTTTAATTCAACAACTTCTCATTTAAAAGCTCACATTGTTGTTTTCCAAAGCACATCATTGATTAGGAAACATCTCAGTTTAAGGCATGTTTCTAAGTCTTTTAATTTTATGAAAGAAGGGAATTCAGGATCCAAACCCCTTTTCTGCCCTTATGCAAAATTATATATTCAAACTCATACATCTGGAGAGATCCAAAATACTTCTATCTGGCGTGGCAAAGACTGAAATGAAAATGAATATATTGATTGAAGGGTGACATCTAATGCCATTCATGAACAATTTTACCTACAAGTACTTGTCCAGCCAAAGTGCTTGGCTGTATCTGTAGCAAAAATGCCTAACCTCAACTTGAGGTGTGCTAGAAATAAAGTATTATTCATTTTATATTATTGCTCAAATTAATTCATCTTGGTATTTATTCTACTAAGCTGGTGGGGACTTTAATTTTATTTGCTTTCTCATTTCCATCCATTTCTTTAGAGTGTGTCTAAGTTCTGAGGAGCTTGAAATATATCAGGGTCTCAGAAGGAATACGTCTACATTTCAGCATCCTCTGTGTAAGCAGCCATCCACCAAAAATTGTATCTTCATGACTAATCCAAATGACTCCTTCAGGTCAGAGAATTTCTACATACTTCTGTGCTATGGCTGATGGACTAAGACCCAGAGTTCTGTTCCAGCCTCTCCTAGTGCAAGGGAAATCATGCAGATGATCTAATCACCCTCCTACAGCTACTCCCCTCTCCAGCGCCTGGCTACAGCCTTAAGATTTCGACTTCAGCTCAATCTCTTGGCAGCCAAATTCCCCTAACTTCTGAAGGATCTTGCCAGATCCTAGGACTCTGAGACCTTTCCATATCTATCCACCCACTCTCAGGACAGCATTTTTTAAGTAGGAGATTTTTGTATTTTTTAATATTTTTATTTATTATTGTTATTTATTTATTATTTATTTATTACATAGTAATTGTACGTACCTATGGGGTCCATGTGATATTGTGATACAAGTATACAATGTGTAACAATCAAATCAGGGTATTTAGGATATCCATTACCTCAAATATTTCTCATTGCTTTGAGATAGCACAACATTTTTAAATGGAGGAAAAAAATGAGAAGAAGAGTGGAAGAGTTGTGCTTTTTTTCAGGATGCTCTCAAGCTGTCTGTATATAGCTGGCACACTGAGAGCCCAATATGGGATAAGAATTTCAGAAACTAAAGCAATGAAGGGTTTTCTTGTTCACTTTACAGCCTTCCGAATAGCAATGAGCACAGTACAGTATAACGTTTTAAGCAGGTAAAAGGGAGAATGGAGGAAATGCTGCGATGGAGGAAACATTGTTTAATATTGTATAATATTTTCCAGCCACACAGGTAAAGGGCTTCAAATCTTTTTGAGTAAAAATGAATATAGGTAAATTAGTAAAAAAAAATAGCTCATATTGATTAAGTTAGGTGAATTTATCACAGAGCGAATTTGGGACGGTACAAAGATGAGGGAAAAATAAATGCAACACCTGGCCAGGAGCAGTGGCTCACACCTATAATGCCAGCACTTTGGGAGACTGAGGCAGGAGGATTGCTTGAGCTCGGGCGTTTAAGACTGCTTGGGATTTGTAGCGAGACCCTATCTCTACAAAAAAGAAGAAAATTAGCCAGGCGTGGTGGTGAGAGGCAGATACAACGTCCAGCTTGTCCTCATGAATTTCAGTGCATCCTTGCTCTTTCACTCTCATCCTATCCAACTTTCCTTCCTGGTTGTTGGCCTTGCTGACTTACAGTGACTTCAGGTGCCTCAACAGTGTCAGAGGCAATGACTTTCTTTCTAAAAACATCTTCTCTATGTCTCACAATTACATAAAGTCTACTGCCTACAACAAATCCCTTATTCTGTATCACTCACACAGGTTCTGCAGCTCTGAATAAAATTTGATGCAAAATTTATAATTGTAATGGACTGAATGTGTGCCCCCAAAATTTATATGTTGAAACCCTAATCCCAATGTGACATTGTATTTGGAGGATTAGTGCCCTAATAAAAAGAGATCAGAGAGCTAGCTACCTCTCTTTCCACCATGTGAGGACACAGCAAGAAGATGACTTTCTGTAAACCAGGAAGCCGGTCTTCAACAAGGACCTGACCATGCTGGCACCTTCAGCCTCTAGAATTATGAAAACCAAGCGTTTATTTTTTAAACCAACCAATCTATGGTAATTTGTTGTAACAGCCCAAACTGATTAACATAGTAACAAAGGTGGTTTCAGGGAAACAGAGCCTTAAATATGGGTTCTCTGAACAGGTTCTGTGTTTTCTCTAATCCAATCAAATTTAAAGGCATTAATGACATTGCCGAAGGAAACTGGTATAGTCCATGTCATTCAAGGAGTTCATTTCTTAAAACAGCACTTCCAGAAACCTCTAACAAGTTCATAAATGGCAGGGCTTAGGGTAACCAATAGTTACAATTACTGAACATTTTAGAAAAAAATAGAGTACAATGGAGGTTGTTTGTGTACTTCTAAAGGCACTAGAAAATGGGTGAGAAAAATCTTTAAAGCTTCAAGCGTTAAATTTCAAGCTCCATCTCAATCAATGCAAAAAAAAAAAAAAAAAAAACTCGACAAAATCCAGCATCCCTTTATGCTTAAAATTCTTAGCAAAATCAGCATAAAAGGGATATACCTCAATGTAATAAAAGCCATCTATGACAAACCCACAGCCCACATAATACTGAATGGGGGAAAGCTGAAAGCATTCCCTCTGAGAACTGGAACATGCGCACTCTTACCACTCCTCTTCAACATGGTACTGGAAGTTCTAGCCACAGCAATCAGACAAGAGAAAGAAATAAAGGGCATCCAAATTGGTAAAGAGGAAGTCAAACTGTCACAGTCTGATGATGATATGATTGTTTAACTAGAAAACCCTAAAGACTCTTCTAGAAGGCTCCTAGAACTAGTAAAATAATTCAGCAAAGTTTCCAGATACAGGATTAATGTACACAAATCAGTAGCTCCTCTATATACCAACAGCAACAAAACTGAGAATCAAATCAAGAACTAAATCCCTTTTACAATAGCTGCAAAACAATAAAATAAAATACTTAGGAATATGCCTATCCAAGGAGATGAAAGAGCTCTGCAAGGAAAACTATAAAACACTACTGAAAGAAATCATAGACAACACAAACGAAAGGAACACATCCCATGCTCATGGATGTGTAGAATTAATATTGTGAAAATGACCATACTGCCAAAGCAGTATCCAAATTCAATGCAATTCCCATCAAAATATCACCATCATTATTCACAGAATTAGAAAAAAAATCCTAAAATTCACATGGAACCAATAAAGAGCCTGCTTGCCAAAGCAAGGCTAAGCAAAAAGAGCACATCTGTAGGCATCACCTTACCTGACTTCAAATGATACTATGAGGCCAAAACAGCATAGTACTGGTACAAAAATAGGCACATAGACCAATGGAACAGAATAGAGAAACCAAAAATAAACCCAAATACTTATAGCCAACTGAACTTCAACAAAGCAAACAAAAACATAAAGTGGGGAAAGGACACCCTTTTCAACAATTGGTGCTGGGATAATTGGCTAGCCACATGTAGGAGAATGAAACTGGATCCTTGTCTCTCACATTATGCAAAAATTAACTCAAGATGGATCAAGGACTTAAATCTAGAACTGAAACTATAAAATTTCTAGAAGACAATCCTTTTGCAAGGGTTGGAAAAACCCTTCTAGACATTGGCTTAGGCAAGGATTTCATGACCAAGAACCCAAAAGCAAATGCAATAAAAACAAAGACAAATAGCTGGGCCTTAACTAAATTAAAGAGCATTTGCATGGCAAAAAGAACAGTCGGCAGAGTAAACAGACAACCCACAGAGTGGGAGAAAATCTTCACAATCTATTCATCTAACAAAGGAGTAATAAACAGAATCTGCAACAAACTCAAACAAATCAGAAAAAAAAAAAAAAACCTCATCGAAAAGTGGCTAAGTACACGAATAAATAATTCTCAAAAGAAGATATGCAAATGGTCAACAAACATGTGAAAAAAATGCTCAGCATCACTAATGATCAGGGAAATGGAAACCAAAACCACAATGTGATACCATCTTACTTCTGCAAGACAGGCCATAATCAAAACATCAAAAAAATAGTAGATGTTGGTGTGGATGCAGTGAACAGGGAACAGTTTTACACTGCTGGTGGGAATGTAAACTAGTACAACAACTATGGAAAACAGTTGGAGATTCTTTAAAGAACTAAAAGTAGAAGTACTATTTGATTCAGCAATCCCACTACTGAGTACCCAGAGGAAAGGAAGTCATTATACAAAAAAAAAAAAAGATACATGCACACACAAGTTTATAGCAGCACAATTTGCAATTGCAGAAATGTGGAACCAACCCAAATGTCCATCAATCAATGAATGGATAAAGAAGCTGTGGTGTGTGTGTGTGTGTATATATATATATATATATATATATATATGATATTAAAGACTCTTATTCTAACTGAAGTAACTCAGGAATGAAAAACCAAACATCGTATGTTCTCATTCATAAGTGGGAGCTAAGCTATGAGGATGCAAAGCCATAAGAATGACACAATGGATTTGGGGGACTCGGAGGGAAAGGGTGGGAAGTGAGTGAGGGATAAAAGACTACAAATAGGTTGCCGTGTATACTACTCAGGTGATGGGTGCACCAAAATCTCATAAATCATCACTAAAGAACTTACTCATGTAACCAAACACCACCTGTTCCCTGATAACGTATGGAAATTTGAAAAAAATTCAAGCTCAAGTTCTGGATAAGTGAATCGTTTACAATAACCCTAAAAGAAACTGTATTTCCTGTAGCTGAAGGGCTAATATTTCTTTAAACCATATCAAAAAGTAAACTTGCAGGTGATTAACTTATGGTACAAATTGAATTTCCAAACTCACAGGGTCTCTTAGGAAGGACAGGACCCCAAATATCAGGGCAGGTTCGTTGAAGATTCTCATAAACCTGAAACACCCGAAACCCCAAATTCTGCTGCCTCCTTTGCCAATGGTGGATAAAAAAGCACTTCCATTTCTATCTGAGAAAATTGATTTTCCCTTGCCTAAACTGTTATAGCCTCACCTGTAAGGAAGTTGCCTTACAAAGGATTGTAGCCTTTCTCTTAACCTAACTCCTCCATTTTTCATTGTTTCTAGAACTACAAGCAGACAAATCTTAGAAGAGGCCAGAGGGTAAATGTGATACTATGATGTAATAAGAAATATATATTTGGTTTCTGCCCCTGGGTCCTGGCACATAGCTCCCAAAACCCTTGGAATCTGCAAAGTGCTAAGTGTCTTTTTGCATGCTAACAAGAAGACTGGATGAGGGCTCCTGGATACTCTCTGGATGGAGGCTGGTTGTCAAGGGAATCAACAATGTGATTAGAGAGTGGAAATTTTCTGTCCTACTGGCAGTCCTCCAGGGAAGGATTAAGATTGTGTTGAGCACCAATGGCCAATGATGTAATCAATTATGCCTATAATCAGTCATGTAATCAATCAATCTTCCATAAAAAACAAAAAGGACAGGGTCATGGCAGCTTTCAGATTGCTAAACACATGAGGTTCCTGGAGGGTGGTGCATCCTAGGAGGACAGGGAAGCTCCATCTCCACCCAATACCTTGCCCTATGCATCTCTTTCAGCTGATTGTTCATCCATATCCTTTGTAATATAATTTACAGTAAACCAGTAAACTTAAGTAAAGTGGTTTCCAGAGTTCTGTGAGCTACTCCAGCAATTAACGCAACCCAGGAAGAAGGTAGTGGGAACCTCCAATTGATAGCTGGTTGATGAGAAGCACGAGTCACAGTCTGGAACTTGAAACTGGCATCTGAAGTAAGGGACAGTCTTCTGGGACTGAGCACTTAGTATGTGGATCCAATGCCAACTACAGGTAGATAGTATCAGAATTGAAATGAACTATAGAACACCCAGGCGAATCCTGCCAGGGAATTGTTTGGTGTGTGAGGAAAAACTCCTACACATCTGGTGTCGGCAGTGTTGTGTTGAGTGGTGTGTGAAAGAAGGATAAAACAGAATTTGGGTATTTTTTAATGAGAAGAAAGTAAAAGCATGACCAGTAAGGAGGTATAAAACACGTCAGAGGAATTCAGGATTTTGACATTTTATATCAACAGAAATCTGGATAGCACTGATGAGTGGGCCATAAAGATGTTGAGATGGAACAGGACCCCTTATTGGGTGCCTGTTGGGCAGCTACTCATTCAAGCATGAAAATAAAGGAAACTCTTGGGTACCTTCATGGCAAAGTCCAGACACCTAGCTAGCCTTGAAAAGTAAATGAGCAACCTGATAAGCCAGAAGTTAACAATAGCTTAAAACAATAACCAAGGATGCTAAAGTCATGAGACATTTGATTTCCCATAGAAACTAAAAATAAAGCCAAGCCAGGAGGATTACTTAGGGCCAGGGGCTTTAGACCAGTCTGGGCAACTAGTGAGATCCAATCTCTCCAAAATATAAGTAGAAACATTAGCCAAGCATGGTGGTGTGTGCCTGTAGACCTAGCTATTCAGGAAGCTGAGTCAGGAGGATGGCTTGAGCCCAGGAATTTGAAGTTACAGCAAGCTATCATCAGGCCACTGCACTCCAGCCTGGGTGAGAGCATGACCCTGTCTCTAAAGAAGAAAAAAAAATAGAAAAGAAACTAAAAATAACATCTTAACATATAATTCTGAGTTGTTTTCAGAAACGCAGACCTTACCAAATTAAAAATGCTATCCATTGGCACACAGACTTCAGATAAGGGGGAGCTGAGGAATGAATTCTAACCACTATTCTGTGTTCTAAATTTCCTCCTGAGGAGCTGGAAAGAAGTCATCCCCACAGGCAAGATCCCAGCATTCCTTTTGTTGACCCCAAATTTTTAGACAAAACTCCACCTCCTTAACCAGTTGCAAATCAGAAAATCTATAACCTGTGGCTTCCATTTTGAGGTGTCCCAACTTTTTAGTTCAAAGTAATGTATGGCCTCCATGCATAATTTATGACTTTTCCTATAACCTCTGCTTTCCTGCCTTTAAAAAACTCCTCCCTGTAAGCCGTGAGGGAGTTTGGGTCTTAAGCATTAGTTGCCCAATTCTCCTTGTTTAGTGCCCTGCAAGAAGTGCCTCATTTTTTTCTTTTAACCTTTTAAGTTCTGAGGTACATGTGCAAGTTTGTTATATAGGTAAACTTGTGTCATGGGGGTTTGCTGTACAGATTATTTTATCACCTAGGTATTAACTCCAGTACCCATTAATTATTATTCCTGATCCTCTCCCTCCTCTCACCCTCCACCCTCCAGGAGGCTCCAGTGTCTTCTGTTCCCCTCTCGGTACTCACGTCTTCTCATCATTTAGCTCCTACTTATAAGTGAGAATGTGCTGGGATAACTGGCCAGCCATATGCAAACAATTGAAATTGAACCCCTTCCTTACACCATATACAAAAATCAAGTCAAGATGGATTAAAGACTTAAGTGTAAAACCCCAAACTATAAAAACCCTGGAAGACAACCTAGGCAAGACCATTTTAGACACAGAAACAGGCAAAGATTTCATGACAAAACCACCAAAAGCAATTGCAACAGAAGCAAAAATTGACAAATGGGATCTAATTAAACTAAAGAGCTTCTTCACAGCAAAAGAAACTATCAGCAGAGTAAAAAGACATGAGAGAAATGTCTTAGAATGAGGGAAAATTTTTGCCTCACTTTTTCTCACTGCAATCCTGATGTCAGTGTTTGGTTTTGCTATGCCAAGCAGGCAGCCCAAGTTCAATTTGGTAACAATGTTGGTCTAGGGGAAGAAATGTCATGTTGGACCAAGCTCAAGTTATTAATATGGGCTCACTAAGGAGAGATTCCAGAACAACTAGGTCAGTAAGTGTCTGGAAGGAGCTCTAACATTTTACTGGGTCAGTTGACAGAAACTTGGAGCCAGTGGAAGCCTTGGCAAAAATTCTCTCCTTGACCAAACTCTAGCCAAGCTCCTCTGAGCCCTCTTCCCAACTAGGCCTCAACCTTGGCTTATAAAGACTTGAGCAAATCACTAACATATTTTCTAATCCCTCAAGGCCATCTCCCTAGAATGACTCTAGTCCCGCCCAAAGTACCCACATGAGAAAATACAAAGATACCAAAATGATTTACTGTTTTTTCCAACCAGCTCCTAAAGATAGGAATCCTGTCTCCTAGTCTCTGTGGAAGGTAGGAGCTTAAAACTTCAATCAGGCCTGGTGTCAAACCCGGATAGGTTTCACATGGACCAACGGCCCATTCCTACTTTTTGTAATTTTTCACTTCCCTGAATCTACTGAGCCTCTGCTCACTCTCCCCATTCACTCATTCTCTTTAAAACACAGTCACCGCCGTGCAAACTGAAGCTATGTTCCATTCACACTGGATTCTTTTCTCTATTGCAGTAGTATATTACCAATTAAAATATGTTATCACTCTCACCAGTATGCAGCTGTTTATCTTTAACAGTGTAAACTAAATAAAGTTAAAATTCTGAAACTCTCTTGATATACTGTAGAGCAACAATTCTCAAAGTGTTGTCCACAGATGCCTGGGAGTCTCTGAGAACCTTGTATGAGGTTTGCAGAATCAAAAAGTAATTTCATAATAGTACTAATACATTATTTGTTTTTTCACTGTCTTGACATTTGCATTGATGATGAAAAATAAACTGTGAGTAGAACTGCTGACATCTTACCATAAATCACAGCAGTGGCACTAAACTGTATTAATCATCATTATATTCTTTATAACCACAAACTTGTAATAAAAATGCCAGTTTCACTTTGAAATGTCTTTGATAAATCAGCAAAAATCCATAAAATTTTACTATTTAGTACATGTATTTTTAATATTTTGTGTATATTTCATACACATATGCATAAAGAATTTGAACTACTGGTGGTGTACATAAATGTTAATTTTTGATATTACATACTGAAATGTGTCAATATTTGGAAAATTTGCACAACACAGAGAATCTGTGCATGATACTACAAAATCATGCATGAGTTAGTACTGCATTCAAAATGTAAGACAGAAAAATGTTAATGTTACAGAATACAAAAGTATATTTACATGGCTTTATGGTCACAATAAAATTAACTTTTAAGAAACCACTATTGGGCCAGGAGTGGTGGCTCACATATGTAATCCCAGCATTTTGGGAGGCCAAGGTGGGAGGATTGCTTGAGCCCAGGAGTTCAAGACCAGCCTGGGTAACATGGAGAAAACCCAACTCTACAAAAAATACAAAAATTATCTGGGTGTGATGGTGAGCACCTGTAGTCCCAACTACTAGGGAGGCTGAGGTGGCAGGACTGCTTGAGCCTAGAAGGCAGAGTTTGCAGTGAGCCAAGATAGTGGCACTGCACTCCAGTCTGGGCAACAGAATGAGACCATGTCTCAAAAAAAAAAGAAAAGAAAGAAATTACCATGCCTCCATCTTGTGCAGTACCAATTGTAGAGTATTCACAATTATCTGAGAAGGCTATTTCAATATCTTCTCACTTTTTCCAAGTAAATATCTATGTGGATCAATTTCTTCATATACTCCAGCCAAAAATAACTTACCTCAAAAGATTGCACAAGATGATAGGAGAATCTAATTACCTTCTATTATGCCACATGTTAAAGAGATTTTTAAAAATATAAAACAACATGACTTTTTTCAGTATTGATTTTGAAAATTCAGTTATTTTTATTAAAAACAGGTATTTATATCAATATGTAATGAGTTTAATGTTATTCAAGATTAGTGATAAACATTTTTAAATTTTGACAATTTTAATTTCTCTTTTGATAAATATCAATATCTCACAGTCCTTGAATTCTTCAATAATTTTTAAGACTATCAAGGGATCCTGAGACCAACAATTCTTAGAACGAATGGGGAAGGTTTTAAAGACTCAAGAAGATTGGAATGCTGGAGTAGATTTATAGTGTGTAATTAGTTCACTCATTCTCCTGAGAAGATTAAGAAGACACAACCTTCACCAAGACTGTGAGAAATACATTTGTGAGGAGAGCACCAGCATTTTTAAATAGCTGTGCTGGCCATTCTCAGTAGGCCAGAAATGACAGTGCTGACTGCTGCCCCAAGGTAGGCTCTCTAAACTCACTGATGACAGGATCCCATAGTGACAGCAGCCAAGTGCAGACACCTAATTAGCAGAGATAAAGTGGGTATTTTTACTATCATGAACAACAGAGACAAAGCAGTACTCAGAGTTGATTGGTCTAGAGGAATCTTTGACATTAGCTAATAGGTTGTAGTGTCTCTAAAACAGAAATAAATGGCTGTTTATTGAAGCGTTGCTTGACTTGCATAGAAGAAAAGCTCTAGATCTGGTAAATCCGAGTCTGATTTGAATTACCACAATAGGGACTTGCAGCCCCACAAGCAAAATCCAGTACATTCATCAGTGACAGACCCAGAGCCATCCAAACAGTCTCCTTTGAGGAAAGACCCTCTTTGCCAGCTGAAAACTAATACCGTACATCTGCTTCCTAGCCTTCATTAAAAGAATCTGTCACCGTTTTCCAGGGTGACTATGCATTGAGGAAAGTAAAATAAGCGGGCTTTAAGGAGATAACTAAACACTGTCTTAAAAATCATTAACCATAAATAAAAAAATCAACAAACTAGACTATAGTAAAACTAGTATTTTCAGTTCATAAATGGCACCATTAAGCAAATAAAAATGCAAGTCACTGAGTAGGAAAGACATCTGTAACACATTGAAGCAAACCAAAATATTTCCCCAAAATATTGAGGATTGTTAATTTAAAGACATTAAAAGCACAGGCGAACACTCTGCCTCAGCCTCTATTTTCCTGATGGCGAAACATAAATCCTTTCATACTGGAAACCACACTTGTTTATCAGCCCAGAGAAGGCATCAAAGGCACCAGAGTAATCTGGGGACAGATTTTACAACTTTCCCACATATTCCTACCTTTTCAAAGACTTGAACTGCTCTCTTCTTTGTCTTGTCACTACATAGAATGTATTGCTCTTTATTAAAAGACTATTTAAGCAAGGTCTCTAAGCCATTGCCTTAAAAGAGAAATACTTTTGAACTGAGGCCTTTCCTACCTGATGGGCACACCATGTGTTAATTAACTTCTGTTTCTCTTTCATTAATATGACATTTGTTTTCAGGAGAGTGTCTCAAATAAGAACCTAGAAAAGAAAAGAAAAGAAATTGTTTTCTCCCCCTTATCTTGAAACCAACAAGGGGATCATATCTAGAATATACTAAGAACTATCGAAATGTTTTAAAAGATTGCCAATGTACTCTTTTTTAGTTTGACGGGAGACGTGGATAGCCACTGACCCAAACAGGTTCTTTAGATAGCCAATAAGTATATTTAAAAGAATGCAAACTCATAAGTAATCAAAAGAAATACAGTTTCAATGAGATGCCACTACACATTGACCAGAATAGTTAATTTTTTTAAATACACAAATATTGGCAAGAATATAGACACAGTGGTAATTTTATATATGATCATAAAACCACCTTTACAGCCAGGCACAATGGTTCATGCCTGTAATCTCAGAATTTTGGGAGGCTGAGACAGATCACCTGAGGTCAGGAGATCGAGACCAGCCTGGTCAACATGGTGAAACCCCACTTCTACTAGAAATACAAAAATTAGCTGGGCATGGTGGTGGGTGCCTGTAATCCCAGCTACTTGTGAGGCTGAGGCAGGAGAATCACTTGAACCCAGGAGGCAGAGGTTACAATGAGCCAAGACCACGCCATTGCACTCTGACCTGGGCAACAAGAGAAAAACTCCGTCTCAAAAAAACAAAAACAAAAACAAACAAAAAAACACCCTTGCAAAAGTATGGCAGTAAGAGAAATCTGACATAGTTGACTCCATCTTGCTTCTGACCTCCAAGATATCCTTGGTCATTCCTGGGCATAGGCCAAGCTAATTTGGGGAGGAATTTAGTTTATAGTTTAACGTTAAAGCTAGGATGATACTAGCCCTTCCCCAAACTAAATTGCCTTTATAAAATTAATGAAAGGCCACAAGGTTGGGATTAGGAGATGGGGTATGAATTCTGATAAGATGTAAGCATAATTTCTACTATCCCTTACTGCTCAGAGGTCATATGGCCAGAAGTCACAAGATTTGTGACTTCCGGCCAAGCGTGGTGGCTTATACCTATAATCCTAGCACTTTGGGAGGCAGGGGCAGGCAGATCATTTGAGGTCAGGAGTTCAAGACTGGCCTGGCCAATATGGTGAAACTCTGTCTCTACTAAAAATGCAAAACAATTAGCCAGGCGCTGTGGCGTACACATTTAATCCTAGCTACTCAGGAGGCCGAGGCAGGAGAATCACTTGAACCTGGGAGACAGAGGTTGCTGTGAGCTGAGATTGCACCACTGCACTCCAGCATGGGCAACAGAACAAGATTTTATCTCAAAATAAATAAATAAATAAATAAATAAATAAATAAAAAGGTCTGTGACTTCCCCATTTGTTCCTATAAATAACACCACTATTGTAGAACTTAAGATTGGTGTTTTGAGATTTTTTTTCAGACTTTTTGGCCACCAATTGACCCCACCCAGACCCATGACTCATGACTCAACCAGCTGTGTAGGCCCACTCAGCACAGGAGGACTGTTTTCCACAGCTCTATGATTTCATCCTTAACCAATCAGCAGCACCCATTCACTAGCCTCCTGCCCACCAGATTGTCCATAAAAACCTTAACCTCTGAGCCTTCCAGGAGACTGATTTCAATCATACTTCTAATTCTCCTGCATAGCCAGCCTCATGTCAATTAAATTCTCTCCTATAATGCTGCAGTCTCAGTGATTTTATTTTCTTTGTGTGATGGGCAGGAAGAAACAATTGGGTGATTACAGTAAAGATTATATAAACTGGTATAAACTCTTTGGAAATGTTTACATTATCTACTATATTTCAATGTGTACATACCCCATGACCAAAAGAAATGCCTTCACATGTACAAGAAAAGTTGTGGATAAGAATGTTCATGGCACTATTATTTGTAAGAGTAATGGTCATATATATAATGAAATATAGTATAGAAAGGAAAATTAAAGAAATACTTGCTATTTGCAACAAAATGAATGATACTCAAAACATAAATCTTGAGCAAAAGAAGAGGCAGACATCAAAGATTACATACCACATGATTCCATTACAGTAGAGTTGAAAAACTAATAGTGTCAGAATTAAGGACAGTGGTTACCTTTGGGAAAGGGGATAGAGATAGAAATTAGAAGAGGCTCTGACAAGGCTAATGGTGTGCTGGAAATTCCCTACATCTATGTTTTGATCTATGTAGTGTATATATAGGTGTTTCCAACTTGAGATAATTTATTAAACCATATATACATGAGTTATACATGTTTCTATGTGTTTAATATATTTAAGTGTTTAAAAAATATTTTTACAAGAAGACAAAATTGGTGACTAGATTTTTTAAAAAAAATTCTGAAAGTGACAATAGGCCAGTGGTTATAAAAGTGTAGCATCTAGACCAGCAGCCTCAGTATCACATAGAATGTGTTAGAAATTCTAATTCTTGGGCCCCACTCCAGACCTACTCAATCAGAAGCTCTGGGAGAGGAACCCAAAAATATGTGCTTTAAAAAACTCTCCAGGTGAACCTGATATACCCTTAGGTTTGAGAACTGCTGCTGTAGACACATCTAAAACTTAAAGACAGATATATTGGAAATAAAATAAAGGAAAATATAAATATCTGACAATTCTAATTAAAATTAAGTCAGCATAGCTATATTAATTTAAAACAATAGAATTTAAGGTACAATGAATTATTAGAGATAAAGAATAACTTCTTTATAGAGACACAAGGTTAATAAAGTCACTTCTTTGAAAACTGATAACGTCTAATCCCGGGGCCAAGGGAAAGCTTCTCCTCCACCTTCTAAAGGTTCACTGAAAAGGAACTGACAAAGGTCAGGTTAATAAGTGAAAAGGATACACAAAGTTTATTTAATGTGCATAAACACAGAAGCCATACACAAAGAATGAGACTCAAAGAGGGGCCAGATGCTCAAGACTTAAATACTCTCTTCACAGGAGATATATGAATCCCTGGGAGGCAGATATTATTTTGTAAACGATTGTATTTGGAAGCTAGATGAGACAAGTTATGAGAAGGGGACAGGCAGAGCTGCATGGGAACAAAGATTGTCTTATTATGCAGATGAAGTCCGCCAGGTAATCTCTCAGAGTGCCTTCAGAAGAACAGATGAAAAATCAGTCTGATGACTCACAATCTCTTCTCTTCTCCAGTGGTTGATCACTCTGGTTATTTGATGAGATTGCTAGGGAGGATACCTTAAAATAATTGTATTTCTTTTGGAAAGAAGCATTCTTAGAGAAAAAAATTCTAGAGAGAGTCCCTCTCGGTGCAGTGAGGAAGATCAGAGACAGGGAAGCAGAGGAAGATTACAGAGATAACTTGGTTCTGAGGCTTATTTCTGTTTTTTCTTTTCTCTTCTTTTCTTTCCTTTTTTATTCTTTTTTCCACAATAATTAGCCTGGCATGAGACAGGGTCTCTCTCTGTCACCCAGGCTGGAGTGCAGTGGCACGATCTCTGCTCACTGCAACCTTGTCTCCCAGGTTCAAGTGATTCTCCTGCCACAGCCTCTTGGGTAGCCAGGATTACAGGCATGCACCACCATGCCAGGCTAATTTTTGTGTTTTTAGTAGAGACAGGGTTTCACCATGTTGGCCAGACTGGTCTCGATCTCCTGACCCCAGATGATCCGCCTGCCTTGGCCTCCCGAAGTATTGGGAATACAGGCATGAGCCACGGCACCCAGCTGGTTCTGAAGCTTATTTCTGAGGTCTCTCAATTTTCAAAATTCTCAGCCTGCCAACATCTTCTGCACCCCAACACCATTTAACTAAAATCGACATCTATATAACTGGGAAATGTTAAAACAGTTGTTTTAAAAATCAGAAAGAAGACAAGAATATTTGCTGTTATGGGCTGAGTTGTGTTCTCATAAAATTCATGTTGAAGTTCTAAACCCCATGCCTCAGAAAGTATGTAAAGATAGGGTCTTTAAAGTGGTAATTAAGTTAAAATGAGGTGATATGGTTAGGTTTTGTGACCCTACCCGAATCTCATATTGCATTATAATCCCCATAACCCCCACATGTTGAGGGAGAGACCCGGTGGAGGTGATTGTATCATGGGGGGCAGTTTTCCCCATGCTGTTCTCGTGACAGTGAGTGGGTTCTCATGAGAGCTGATGGCTTTATAGGTGTTTGTTAGTTCCTCCTGCATTCACTCCCCTTCCTGTTGCCTTGTGAAGAAGGTGCCTTGCTTCCCCTTCACCTTCCGCCGTGATTGTGAGTTTCTTGAGGCCTCCCCAGTCATGTGGAACTAAACCTCTTTCCTTTATAAATTGCCCAGTCTTGGGCAGTTCTTTACAGCCATGTGAAAACAAACTAATGCATGAGGTTATTGGGATGAGCCCCCATCTTATATGATCAGTGTCTTTATAAGAAGAGGAGGTTAGGAGACAGACACACTCACAGGGAGAACTGCGTGAAGACAGCAGAAGACAGCCCTCTACAAGTCAAGGGGAAAAGCCCTAGAAGATACGATTAGGGATATATGAAAAAAAAAATACTTTTTTCCTATTCTCTACTCTTTACTCTCACACAACTACTCAATACACTTCATCTCTGGTCATCAAAATGTGTGAGTATTTCTCCCACCAGCAACCATTTCTGCAGTATACACCAGCTGATTGTCCTATATTCTATCTACCTAGAGACTGGAGATTGCATCAAATCCCACAGGTTAAGGACTCAGACCACAAGACAGTCCCCAAGCCAGTCACGAGTTCAGGCCTCTGGAAATTTTTACCAACTTTCTATTTAGGGTCCCCACAACCCTTTCCACAGGTTTGATTCATTTGCTAAAGCAGTTCACAGTGTTTATCCAATTATTATAAAAGATATTACAAAGGATGTAGATAAATAGCCAGATGGAAGATTTGTACAGGGCAAGTTTTCAAAGAAGGGATGTGGAGTTTCTGTGCCCTCTCTGACTGCACAACCCTTCAGGAAGCCCCATGTGTTCAGCAGTCAGGAGGCTCTCAGAACCCTGTCCTTTTGAGTTTCTATGAAGGCTTCATTATATAGGCAATGATTACATCATTGACCACTGGTGATCAACTTAACCTTCAGCCTATCTCTTCTTCCCAGAGGTTGGAGGGTGAAGCTAAAAGTTCCAGCTCTCTAATCCTGCCTTGTTCTTTCTGGCAACCTTCCCTATCCTCACTGTTCAGGGGTCCCCAGCCACCTGTCCTCTGATTAGCATTATCACTCTGGAGATTCCAAGAGCTGTATGTTGAGAAATGGGGGATGAAGACCAAATATATATTTCACAATTTCATAGGCACCAACCCTGTACACCTTGATCTCAAACTTCTGGTTTCTAGAATTGTGAGAAAATCAATTTCTGTTGTTTAGGCCACCCAGTCTGTAGTTTTTTGTTATGGCAGCCCTAGCTTACTAACATACCTGTTATCACCACATCTGTTGGACCTGGCATTGGAGTTCCTAAACAATACAATGACAGATAGATAGATAGATAGATAGATAGATAGATAGATAGATAGATAGATGATAGGCTATAAGAATAGGAAAGAAAGAAATAAAATTGTAACTATAATGATTTTATTATTGTATACATAAAAATTCAAAGGAATCTACCACCGGAATATAAAAATTAATAAGATAATTAGAAAATTTGCAGAATACAAAATCAGCGTATAGCATTTTACCTTTTCTACATAGCCATGAATAATTAGAAAAAAAATTTTAATAAGCATACTATTTATATAACAAAAAATAAGATAGTATAATTTTAAATAATATACAACACCATTATGAATAAAATTATATTTAAAGAATTCAATGACATGAAAGAAAATCACATTACATTTGGAAATACTGTGAAAGGAAAATAAATCATGGGACCCTCCTTTCCCTTCCCCGCAAATCACAAAGCCAAGGGAAAAGTCGAGCTGGGAACTATGTCAGGTAAAACTGCCTCCTGTTTTATTCCTAAATAAGATAGCTACAGAGATAAAAAGCTACATACCTCCTTCACGATTTGCCCACGAAGAAATTCCTGTGGACGAAGGACAGACAGAAGTAAATTGTGTATTCAATAGAAGGTTGATCAAGGACTCAAAAGAATGCAATCTTTTGTCTCTTATCTGCTTATGACCTAGAAGCCCCCACCTCAAGTTGTCCCACCTTAACAGACCGAACTGATGTCTCATGTCTCCTTAAAATGTATAAAAGCAAGCTGTACCCTGACCACCTTGGACACATGTCATCAGGATCTCCTGAGACTATGTCACAGGCACATCCTTAACATTGGCAAAATAAACGTTCTAAATTGATTGAGATCTGTCTCAGATAACTTTTGGTGTATAATACATTATGTTCGTAACTAAGAAGACTCAATATCAAAAAGGTTTCAATTCTCCTTAGTTAATATAGAGAATCAATGCAATTGCAAAATATTTTTGTGGAACTTGCAAATTGATTCTAAAACTTATGTGAAAGTGCAAATGGCCAAACATAGCTTAAACACTCCAGAAGAATAAAAACAAGTCCAGTGGGATGAAGTAACCTTTTCAGATATCAATATTTCTTATAAACTTCCAAAAATTCAGGTTGGGTAGTATTGATGCCATGTAAATAAATAGATGAATGAAAGAGAATGAAGATCCTGCAAACAGATTCATAAATATATAGAAATTTAGTGTATGACAGAGCAGGAATTGTAGGTCCATAAAGAAAAAGTAGACTATTAGGTAAATATTGTTAAGTCAAGTAGTTATCCCATGGTGGGAAACAAAATGGAAGAAATTTGATGACTTTCCCACCATATTCCCAAGAAGCAGAGGAAATAAAAAAAAATACAGACCTTCAGTTTAAGTTTAGTACTATAGGCCAGGAGCAGTGACTCACGTTTGTAATTCCAGCACTTTGGGAGGCCAAGGTGGGTGGATTTCTTGAGCTCAGAAGTTTGAGATCAGCCTGGGCAACATGGAGAAAACCCATCCTACTAAAAATACAAAAACTAGCTGGGGTGGTGGCATCCACCTGTAGTCCCAGATACTCAGGGGGCTGAGGTGGGAGAATCACCTGAGCCAGGGAGACCCAGGCTACAGTGAACTGTGATCGCACCACTGCACGCCAGCCTGGGTGACAGACGTAGGCCCTGTCTCAAAAAGAAAACAAAACAAATAAGATTAGTACCATGTGGCCGGGTCCGGTGACTCACACCTGTAATCCCAGCACTTTGAGAGGCCAAGGGGGGCAGATCATGAGGTCAAGAGTTTGAGACCAGCCTGACCAACATGGTGAAACTTCGTCTCTACTAAAAATACAAAAATTAGCCTGGCATGGTGGCATGCGCCTGTAATCCAAGCTACTCAGGAGGCTGAGGCAGGAGAATCGCTTGAACCCGGGAGGCGGAGGTTGCAGTGAGCCAAGATACCACCGCTGCACTCCAGCCTGGGTGACAGAGCAAGACTCCAGCTAAAAAAATAAAAATAATAAAATAAAAAATTAGTACCATGTCACCAAGGCCCTCCTATTAGTTATATTTCTGGAACTTAAAAAATAAATCAATCAATCCTGACACTCAGATTTCTTCTACGTCTATACTGGCTTTACAACACAGGAGAAGATATTGAAATCAAGCAGATGGAGGATATATTGAGATTTCTGCTTGACTCCAGGAAGTTTGTCAGCGAAGAGGAGTTAATGTAAGTATTTACTTAAAGGAAAAAAAATGTAATTAAAACAATTGGAATTCCAAGACCAAGAATTTGGAGAAGTATCAGTAAACCGCATTTTAAACATTTATACATTGTGGTAGGCAGAATTCTAAAATGATGTCCAGTGACATTTGCCCTTGTATGATCAATTCTCCTTCAAGCGTGGGTGCAACCTATGAATAGGCATCACTCCCATGATTGCTTCATTACATGACAAAAGGAAAGTTAGTCAGGTGGGCCTCACCTGGTCAAATGAGCCCTTTAAAAGTATAGAGTGTTCTAGCATTGAGGCAGAAGAGGTAGTCAGAGAGATTCCAAGTGTGATAAGGACTTACACGCTTGCTTGTTTGAATACGGAGACAAGGACCGCATGAATACAACCCGAAAACTGCCTGGAGGAGATGACAGCGGCCCCCAACCAGCAGCTAGGAAGACCACAGGGACCTCAGCCTTACAAATGAATTCTGCCAACAATGTGAATGAGCTTGAAAGGGGATTGTTCCTCAGAGCCTGCAGACATTAGACCAGTCCAGATGCGCTTTGATTTAGGAGCTGTGAAACTATAAGCGGAGAATCAGGAGAGCTCACGCAGAACTTGACCTACAGAATCATGAACTAATAATTGGGTGTAGTTTTATGCCACCAAGTTTATAGTAATTTGGTATACACCGATACAAACCAATATATAATTATATATTTAAATAATGCCTTTTTGAAAAATGTAACAATGTTTAAAGCGTAGTGATATCTTTCACCACGTTAATACTTAAAGGTTTTCAAGGCTATGCTTTTCATCATTAGGTTTGGTGATATAGGTCAGGTGACAAAAAAACTAAAGTTTATTAAAAATAACTAGTTTAAATAGCAAAAATCTGTTTCAAGGTAACTGATGAGAACCTTTTTTTTCCTCCAAGAGTTATAACTGCTTCTTCCTGTGGGTGGATGAAAGCAAGTCACCTTAGAGCACTCACTTGAAAAACTCTCCTTCTTCATATAAATGTTTAAAGGGTAAGACTCTATCAGCCTATGAAAAACACAAAACAGTACATTCTATGGTGAGGCTAAAGCAGCTTCTCACTACACCCCGTGGCATGCAGGATTGTCATGAGAGGGCTGAGGAGTCTCCTCCTAGAAACGGGGTCAGCCATCTTGCCCTCTTGCTTTTCGGTTGCAACATTATTAGAGACTAATAGAGTAGGATTGTCTGCTGACAGGAAAGGACACAAATGCCTCTGCATGGGGACTTATCATGAGGGCAGCAGCAGAGCTGGGAGGAGGGTACAGGCTCCATGTCAGGGTCTGATTGTTCCTAGGGAGAGACAGTTCCAGCCAGAGCTTGCGTGTGGCTGAATGTGCCTCTGGATTCAACCGTAACTTAAAAAACAATTTCTCTGCATGAGGACACGAACTAGGAAAAACTGTAAAATGGGAATTCTTGGCATGGATTTTAGTCAATAAAATCACAACAACAATAAATAAAAATCCGCCAAACTATATAGTATCATTTCCCACTAGAGAGATACCACGAAATGAGAACGGAAACAAAGGCACCCTAAAAACAGATGCCCCAAACCACACAAACCATTGATCAATTCAGGATGAATGGGTGGGTTGCTGATGACGAACAGGAGGGAATTGAGTGAACAATCCGAAAACTGAAGAACAAAATACGGGGCAAGAACAGATTAATACTCTGAGACACTACAACCTTTTATACCAGTTTCTTAATAACGCAGCTCACATTTGAGAAGTACACCAAGAAAGGCACTCAGTAAAATTGCTGCTCTCCTGAGTTGTTAACAGGGATGCACTCTTGAGTCTTAATCAATGTAGGTTACATTGATGTTGATTAGAGTGCTGTTAATTTGCAGCTCGTGATCAAAAACTGTATGTGTGCCTGAGTTTGTGTGTGTGTGTGCCTCTGTGTGTGTTTCCAGAGCTTCAAAAAAGCCTAATGCGAAGATCCTATTTTTGCCTCTATCAGTTCTCACCCAGGAGCGTGGTGGGCAGGGCTGCTCGTCCCCACACTGCTCTGTTCATTGCTGAAGCATTCCTCACAGGCTTCAGTCTCTCTTTCTGCCAGAGTACAAAACAGGAAAAGGAGGCACAGCCCTTGTATATTCAGAGGACAGAATTTCCTCTGTTTTCACAAATCCAAAAAAAAAAAAATCTGCTTTCCACTTTATCCTTAAAGACTCAGTAGCTCGAAAGTCTCCTTGAAACCTGAGGTTCTATCCTTTTATGTAGTAAACACTTCCATCTGCCTTTTAGCAAGAGATTAACTATATATAATCTGAAATCTTTTAAATAGCACTTAAAATGATCTAAAAATGCCAACTCAGAAGGACTTTCCCAAAATCTGTTCTCAGAGATGATCACAGAATTGTGTGAGGATGAATGAATGAATGAACAAACAAATCAGCTAGCTGGGGAAAGGCTGCATGGCATGACAGTTGTGCAGATACACATGTGCAAACACAATATCCACCGGTGTATTAAATTGTCTAGCATCAGAAATCTTCAGGTTCCTCATTTTTAAACCTGATGTCTATGATGTTATCTACAAAATTTCAAGGTCGCATGAGTCCCAGTACACTGGGTGTCCTCGGTCATTTCCTCCTTCAGCTGCTGCAGTGAACACAGACTTTCCCCATCCATACCTCCCTCTTTCAAGATTGCAGCACTCTTCCCCCAGCTTCTAGATTGTTGACAGCTGTCAGGTCACAGGATCTCCGTACCAGGTGACTACCTAAGGTTAAACTCCCTTCTCAGGGCAGCCATCAGCCCGTGATTGGTCAATGAGTACAGGAGAAGGAATAGAAAGACCCAGCCCACCTGATGGAATTCAGGGTCACTTTAAAAAATTATTTTATCCCTAGAACTCCCTGTAGGATTGGCTAATGCATCTGCTGTGGTTCCCTAAGTCCAATCCTGCTTTCTTTCCTCAAGATCCATTCTGATCCTGAGAGCACTTCCTTCTGGAAGCACCCATCACTGCCTCACAGTTAGCTTCCTAGGTAATCTCACCTGTGACTGTAGCAGTTTCTTAGTAGGAAAGGAATATATGAGTTTAGTCCCAAGGCCTACTTATCTTGAGTTTCTTGGTTTTCTAAACCAGTCCAGAAGGTGAATGATAAAAAAAAATTAGCAAGTTCATTAAGGAAAAATAGCCAAAACATACAGAAATGCATTTTGTTTTTATCCTAATTAATTCTAAGGCATCGTTATACTCCATGATTTTTTTCTTTAATTCAGTGTCTCCTTCTGCCGCCCAGACTGGAGTGCAGTGGCATGAACGTAGCTCACTGCAGCCTTGACCTCCTAGGCTCAAACAATCCTCCCACCTCAGCCTCTCAAGTAGCTGGGACTACGGGTGGCTGCCACCACGCCTGCCTAATTTTGAAAAAGGCTGAGGCAGGAGAATTGCTTGAACTTGGGAGGTGGAGGTTGCAGTGAGTAGGGATTGCACCACTGCACTCCAGCCTGGGTGACAGACTAAGACTACGTCTCAAAAAAAAAAAAAAAAATTTTTTTTTCTTTTCTTTTTTGTAGATGTGGTCTCACTGTGTGCCCTGGCTGATCTTGAACTCCTCACTTCCAGTGATTTTCCCATGTTGTGCTGGTTTACAGGCGCAAGTCAACAAACCCAGTCCCTATTTTTTTTTTAAATGAGCAGCCATAGGTTATTTTTACTATCCTTTTCACATAATGGGAGGTGTTGAGGAGAGAGCTGCTATGTACTTAATTTTCCAATGATAAAAGCGTAAGCTTCTAAGTAAAATTTCTCTCTGAAATCTTTTTCCTTTTTTTTTTTACTGTCCATTGCTCCTACTTTTTAAAGACTCTTTATGCCACAAGGATGACAGTGCCATAGGAAAGAGAGATAAGACGGGTGATCTATGAGTTTGTTTTGATATTTGGAGCACACTTCAGGCATATTCATTTGTCTTTGATGGCTCCTGCAAATTACAAGGCAAAAATAGACTGATATTTTGAATTCTGTGAAGCAGGTAAATTACAGAAAGAAAGAAGCTTGCCCAGCCCGCTGCAGAGCTAAATCCTTCAAGCAGTTTTGAGCACATAATAAATGTTTAGGGGGCGGAGCAAGATGGCCGAATAGGAACAGCTCCAGTCTCCAACTCCCAGCGCGAGCGACACAGAAGACCGGTGATTTCTGCATTTTCAACTGAGGTACTGGGTTCATCTCACTGGGGAGTGCCGGACGATCGGTGCTGGTCAGCTGCTGCAGCCCGACCAGCGAGAGCTGAAGCAGGGCGAGGTATCGCCTCACCTGGGAAGCGCAAGGGGGAAGGGAATCCCTTTTCCTAGCCAGGGGAACCGAGACACACAACACCTGGAAAATCGGGTAACTCCCACCCCAATATTGCGCTTTAAGCAAACAGGCACACCAGGAGATCATATCCCACACCTGGCCGGGAGGGTCCCAGGCCGATGGAGCCTCCCTCATTGCTAGCACAGCAGTCTGTGATCTACCGGCAAGGCAGCAGCGAGGCTGGGGGAGGGGCGCCCGCCATTGCTGAGGCTTAAGTAGGTAAACAAAGCTGCTGGGAAGCTCCAACTGGGTGGAGCTCACAGCAGCTCAAGGAAACCTGCCTGTCTCTGTAGACTCCACCTCTGGGGACAGGGCACAGCTACACAACAACAACAACAACAACAAAAAAGCAGCAGAAACCTCTGCAGACGCAAACGACTCTGTCTGACAGCTTTGAAGAGAGCAGTGGATCTCCCAACACGGAGGTTGAGATCTGAGAAGGGACAGACTGCCTGCTCAAGTGGGTCCCTGACCCCTGAGTAGCCTAACTGGGAGACATCCCCCACTAGGGGCAGTCTGACACCCCACACCTCACAGGGTGGAGTACACCCCTGAGAGGAAACCTCCAAAGCAAGAATCAGACAGGTACACTCGCTGTTCAGAAATATTCTATCTTCTGCAGCCTCTGCTGCTGATACCCAGGCAAACAGGGTCTGGAGTGGACCTCAAGCAATCTCCAACAGACCTACAGCTGAGGGTCCTGACTGTTAGAAGGAAAACTATCAAACAGGAAGGACACCTACACCAAAACCCCATCAGTACATCACCATCATCAAAGACCAGAGGCAGATAAAACCACAAAGATGGGGAAAAAGCAGGGCAGAAAAGCTGGAAATTCAAAAAATAAGAGCGCATCTCCCCCGGCAAAGGAGCGCAGCTCATCGCCAGCAACGGATCAAAGCTGGACGGAGAATGACTTTGACGAGATGAGAGAAGAAGGCTTCAGTCCATCAAATTTCTCAGAGCTAAAGGAGGAATTACGTACCCAGTGCAAAGAAACTAAAAATCTTGAAAAAAAAGTGGAAGAATTGACGGCTAGAGTAATTAATGCAGAGAAGGTCATAAACGAAATGAAAGAGATGAAAACCATGACACGAGAAATACGTGACAAATGCACAAGCTTCAGTAACCGACTCGATCAACTGGAAGAAAGAGTATCAGCGATTGAGGATCAAATGAATGAAATGAAGCGAGAAGAGAAACCAAAAGAAAAAAGAAGAAAAAGAAATGAACAAAGCCTGCAAGAAGTATGGGATTATGTAAAAAGACCAAATCTACGTCTGATTGGGGTGCCTGAAAATGAGGGGGAAAATGGAACCAAGTTGGAAAACACTCTTCAGGATATCATCCAGGAGAACTTCCCCAACCTAGTAGGGCAGGCCAACATTCAAATCCAGGAAATACAGAGAACGCCACAAAGATACTCCTCGAGAAGAGCAACTCCAAGACACATAATTGCCAGATTCACCAAAGTTGAAATGAAGGAAAAAATCTTAAGGGCAGCCAGAGAGAAAGGTCGGGTTACCCACAAAGGGAAGCCCATCAGACTCACAGCAGATCTCTCGGCAGAAACTCTCCAAGCCAGAAGAGAGTGGGGGCCAATATTCAACATTCTTAAAGAAAAGAATTTTAAACCCAGAATTTCATATCCAGCCAAACTAAGTTTCATAAGTGAAGGAGAAATAAAATCCTTTACAGATAAGCAAATGCTTAGAGATTTTGTCACCACTAGGCCTGCCTTACAAGAGACCCTGAAGGAAGCACTCAACATGGAAAGGAACAATCGGTACCAGCCATTGCAAAAACATGCCAAAATGTAAAGACCATCGAGGCTAGGAAGAAACTGCATCAACTAATGAGCAAAATAACCAGTTAATATCATAATGGCAGGATCAAGTTCACACATAACAATCTTAACCTTAAATGTAAATGGACTAAATGCTCCAATGAAAAGACACAGACTGGCAAACTGGATAAAGAGTCAAGACCCATCAGTCTGCTGTATTCAGGAGACCCATCTCACACGCAGAGACATACATAGGCTCAAAATAAAGGGATGGAGGAAGATTTACCAAGCAAATGGAGAACAAAAAAAAGCAGGGGTTGCAATACTAGTCTCTGATAAAACAGACTTTAAACCATCAAAGATCAAAAGAGACAAAGAAGGCCATTACATAATGGTAAAGGGATCAATTCAACAGGAAGAGCTAACTCTCCTAAATATATATGCACCCAATACAGGAGCACCCAGATTCATAAAGCAAGTCCTTAGAGACTTACAAAGAGACTTAGACTCCCATACAATAATAATGGGAGACTTCAACACTCCACTGTCAACATTAGACAGATCAACAAGACAGAAAGTTAACAAGGATATCCAGGAATTGAACTCATCTCTGCAGCAAGCAGACCTAATAGACATCTATAGAACTCTCCACCCCAAATCAACAGAATATACGTTCTTCTCAGCACCACATCGTACTTACTCCAAAATTGACCATATAATTGGAAGTAAAGCACTCCTCAGCAAATGTACAAGAACAGAAATTATAACAAACTGTCTCTCAGACCACAGTGCAATCAAACTAGAACTCAGGACTAAGAAACTCAATCAAAACCGCTCAACTACATGGAAACTGAACAACCTGCTCCTGAATGACTACTGGGTACATAACGAAATGAAGGCAGAAATAAAGATGTTCTTTGAAACCAATGAGAACAAAGATACAACATACCAGAATCTCTGGGACACATTTAAAGCAATGTGTAGAGGGAAATTTATAGCACTAAATGCCCACAAGAGAAAGCAGGAAAGATCAAAAATTGACACTCTAACATCGCAATTAAAAGAACTAGAGAAGCAAGAGCAAACACATTCCAAAGCTAGCAGAAGGCAAGAAATAACTAAGATCAGAGCAGAACTGAAGGAGATAGAGACACAAAAAACCCTCCAAAAAAATCAATGAATCCAGGAGTTGGTTTTTTGAAAAGATCAACAAAATTGACAGACCACTAGCAAGACTAATAAAGAAGAAAAGAGAGAAGAATCAAATCGACGCAATTAAAAATGATAAAGGGGATATCACCACCGACCCCACAGAAATACGAACTACCATCAGAGAATACTATAAACACCTCTACGCAAATAAACTGGAAAACCTAGAAGAAATGGATAATTTCCTGGACACTTACACTCTTCCAAGACTAAACCAGGAAGAAGTTGAATCCCTGAATAGACCAATAGCAGGCTCTGAAATTGAGGCAATAATTAATAGCCTACCAACCAAAAAAAGTCCAGGACCAGATGGATTCACAGCTGAATTCTACCAGAGGTATAAGGAGGAGTTGGTACCATTCCTTCTGAAACTATTCCAATCAATAGAAAAAGAGGGAATCCTCCCTAACTCATTTTATGAGGCCAACATCATCCTGATACCAAAGCCTGGCAGAGACACAACAAAAAAAGAGAATTTTAGACCAATATCCCTGATGAACATCGATGCAAAAATCCTCAATAAAATACTGGCAAACCGGATTCAACAACACATCAAAAAGCTTATCCACCATGATCAAGTGGGCTTCATCCCTGGGATGCAAGGCTGGTTCAACATTCGCAAATCAATAAACATAATCCAGCATATAAACAGAACCAAAGACAAGAACCACATGATTATCTCAATAGATGCAGAAAAGGCTTTTGACAAAATTCAACAGCCCTTCATGCTAAAAACGCTCAATAAATTCGGTATTGATGGAACGTACCTCAAAATAATAAGAGCTATTTATGACAAACCCACAGCCAATATCATACTGAATGGGCAAAAACTGGAAAAATTCCCTTTGAAAACTGGCACAAGACAGGGATGCCCTCTCTCACCACTCCTATTCAACATAGTGTTGGAAGTTCTGGCTAGGGCAATTAGGCAAGAGAAAGAAATCAGGGGTATTCAGTTAGGAAAAGAAGAAGTCAAATTGTCCCTGTTTGCAGATGACATGATTGTATATTTAGAAAACCCCATTGTCTCAGCCCAAAATCTCCTTAAGCTGATAAGCAACTTCAGCAAAGTCTCAGGATACAAAATTAATGTGCAAAAATCACAAGCATTCTTATACACCAATAACAGACAAACACAGAGCCAAATCATGAATGAACTTCCATTCACAATTGCTTCAAAGAGAATCAAATACCTAGGAATCCAACTTACAAGGGATGTAAAGGACCTCTTCAAGGAGAACTACAAACCACTGCTCAGTGAAATCAAAGAGGACACAAACAAATGGAAGAACATACCATGCTCATGGATAGGAAGAATCAATATCGTGAAAATGGCCATACTGCCCAAGGTAATTTATAGATTCAATGCCATCCCCATCAAGCTACCAATGACTTTCTTCACAGAATTGGAAAAAACTGCTTTAAAGTTCATATGGAACCAAAAAAGAGCCCGCATCTCCAAGACAATCCTAAGTCAAAAGAACAAAGCTGGAGGCATCACGCTACCTGACTTCAAACTATACTACAAGGCTACAGTAACCAAAACAGCATGGTACTGGTACCAAAACAGAGATATAGACCAATGGAACAGAACAGAGTCCTCAGAAATAATACCACACATCTACAGCCATCTGATCTTTGACAAACCTGAGAGAAACAAGAAATGGGGAAAGGATTCCCTATTTAATAAATGGTGCTGGGAAAATTGGCTAGCCATAAGTAGAAAGCTGAAACTGGATCCTTTCCTTACTCCTTATACGAAAATTAATTCAAGATGGATTAGAGACTTAAATGTTAGACCTAATACCATAAAAATCCTAGAGGAAAACCTAGGTAGTACCATTCAGGACATAGGCATGGGCAAAGACTTCATGTCTAAAACACCAAAAGCAACGGCAGCAAAAGCTAAAATTGACAAATGGGATCTAATTAAACTAAAGAGCTTCTGCACAGCAAAAGAAACTACCATCAGAGTGAACAGGCAACCTACAGAATGGGAGAAAATTTTTGCAATCTACTCATCTGACAAAGGGCTAATATCCAGAACCTACAAAGAACTCCAACAAATTTACAAGAAAAAAACAAACAACCCCATCAAAAAGTGGGCAAAGGATATGAACAGACATTTCTCAAAAGAAGACATTCATACAGCCAACAGACACATGAAAAAATGCTCATCATCACTGGCCATCAGAGAAATGCAAATCAAAACCACAATGAGATACCATCTCACACCAGTTAGAATGGCGATCATTCAAAAGTCAGGAAACAACAGGTGCTGGAGAGGATGTGGAGAAATAGGAACACTTTTACACTGTTGGTGGGATTGTAAACTAGTTCAACCATTATGGAAAACAGTATGGCGATTCCTCAAGGATCTAGAACTAGATGTACCATATGACCCAGCCATCCCATTACTGGGGATATACCCAAAGGATTATAAATTATGCTGCTATAAAGACACATGCACACGTATGTTTATTGCAGCACTATTCACAATAGCAAAGACTTGGAATCAACCCAAATGTCCATCAGTGACAGATTGGATTAAGAAAATGTGGCACATATACACCATGGAATACTATGCAGCCATAAAAAAGGATGAGTTTGCGTCCTTTGTAGGGACATGGATGCAGCTGGAAACCATCATTCTTAGCAAACTATCACAAGAACAGAAAACCAAACACCGCATGTTCTCACTCATAGGTGGGAACTGAACAATGAGATCACTTGGACTCAGGAAGGGCAACATCACACACCAGGGCCTATCATGGGGAGGGGGGAGGGGGGAGGGATTGCATTGGGAGTTATACCTGATGTAAATGACGAGTTGATGGGTGCAGCAGACCAACATGGCACAAGTATACATATGTAACAAACCTGCACGTTATGCACATGTACCCTACAACTTAAAGTATAATAATAATAATAAATAAATTTAAAAAAAAATCCTAAAAAAATAAAAATAAAATAAAAAATAAAATCTGTGGAAGGAAAAAAAATAAAAAAATAAAAATAAAATAAATGTTTAATAGTATTTGTTCAATAAATAACCAAATGACTGATGTGTAAGTGTGTTCTTAAAACTCAGAAGACAGGACTCTATTGAGTCTCATTTGGAATATATTTTTTTTATATCTAGCAAAATTTAAATTATTCTCCTTATTTTTTCTCCCCACCTTCCACATGCTTGATAATAGGTGATAATACCATATTACATTTGAGAAGCACGTGGCCTACCCTTTGTGTTAGATGCAGATCCAAGCATAGAAATAAACTTGGAATGAGAGACCATGGCTGTTGTCATTGAAATGAAATTCAACACAGTTTTTTCAGACAATTAATTTGCTTGGCATTCATTCTGTCACAATTCTACCCTTTATTCTTTCATTGTAATGATTGAAAAAGTGTAACACATGAAGAAATAAAAAAGATGCTCTTTGTATTCTTCCATTCTTCTTAAAAGACGTTTACCACACTTCTTTTGTGAGCCAGGCACTACAGTGAAGACACAAAAATGAGTAAAGCAAAGCTCAAAGAGCTCACAGTTTGGGAGGAAAAGCATGAGGCTCCTATGAATAGAAACAGGACAGCCAAGGAGGTGCAGAGAGGCAGAGCAGAGCACAGCAGGAAAGGCTGAACACTGCAGAGGGGGAAAGGTCTCCCAGAGGAGAAGAGCACACCACACAGTCTTAACAGGATGAGTCCGTATTCACCCAGTGTGGAGCCAAAGAAGCGATTCTTGACAAGAGTAGAGGGTTATAGAAACAATGGTAGTGGGAATTGGAGTAGTAGTCAGGAGAGATATTTAGGTGACAGATTCATGATGACTTGGTGACAGAGTGCAAATGCAGGGGGTGTGAAATGAGAAATGTCAATGGGAGAAGACAGTTATTGTGAGAGAGAAAAGGGAACCATGAATATGGCAAAAGTCTAGGTCAGGGTGGACAAACTGCTACAGGCCAAAAGAGTTTAAAACTTACATCCACACAAAAATGTGCACAAAAATATCCAGGCAAAAATCTTTATAGGAACTTTAATTATCATTGCCAAAACTTGGAAGCAACCAAGATGTCCTTCAGAGGTGAATAGATAAATGAACTGTGGTTCCTGCAGATGATAGAATATTATTCAGTGCTAAAAATAAATGAGGTGCCAAGCCATTAAATGACAAGGTAGAACCTTAAATTCATATTACTAAGTGAAAGAAGTCAAGCTGAAAAGGCTACATACTGTACCATTCCAACTATAGTCATGCACTTTATACTGAAGTTTCAGTAAACAACAGACAGCATATACAATGGTGGTCCCATAAGATTATAATGGAGCTGAAAAATTCCTGTCACCTAAGTGCCATTGTAAGTTTTGCAGCACCACAGAGCAACACATTACTCAAGTGTTTGTGGTGATGCTGGTGTAAACAAACCTATGACTGTGTTGCCAGTCATAAAAGTATAGCTCATGCAATTGTATCGAGCACGTCATACTTGGTGATGATAATATTAATAACTATGTCACTGGTTTATGTTTTTACTATACTAAATATTTTATTGTTATTTTAGAGTGTACTAATTCTACTTATATATTTTTGAAAAGTTAACTGTAAAACAGCTTCAAGCAAGTCCTTCAGAAAATATTACATAGGAAGACATTTTTATCATAGGAAATAATACTTCCATCTCTGTTATTATTGCTGAAGACCCTCCAGTGTGATAAGATGTGGAGGTGGAAGACAGAGATATTGATGGTTCTGATCCTGTGTAGTCCTAGGCCTATGTGTGCGCTCATGTCTTAATTTTTAACACAACATTTAAAATAGAAAAAATTAATAGAAAAATGCTTATAGAATAAAGATAGAGATAAAATATATTTGAATGGCTGTACAATGTGTTTGGGTTTTAAGCTAAGTGTTATTACAAAAGAGTAAAGTTAAAAAAAAACTTTATAAAGTAAAAAATTACAATAAACTAAGGTCCAGTCCAGCAAGCTCCATCCTTGGGAAGTGTCCTCTACAGAAGTACCATTTTTAAATATTTTATATCATATTCTTACTGTACTTTTTGTAGACTTAGACATGTTTAGATACGCAAATACTTACCACTGTGTTACAATTGTCTATGATATTCAGTGCAGTAACATGCGATACAAGTTTGTGGCGTAGGAGCAATAGGCTATGCCACGTAGTCTAAGGGTGTAACAGGTTATAACAACCAGATTTGTGCTTCTACACTCTCGACATTTTAACAACAAAAAAAGTTGCCTGAAGATGCAGAATGTATCCCCATTGTTAAATGACACATAACTTCTGTGACATTCTGGAAAAGGAAAATCTTTGGTGACAGTAAAAAAAAAAAAAAAAAAAAAAATCCACACCTCTGAGGAGCTGATGGGGAGAAAGGGATGAATAGGTGAAGCACAGAGGATTTTTAGGGCAGTGAAAATACCCTGTATGATACTATAAAGGTAGACACATGTTATACATTTGTTCAAACGCATTTCTTAGTCTGCTTGGGCTGCTGTAACACCACTATCATAAACAGGATGAATTATGAAAAACAGACATTTGTTTCTCACAGTTCTAGAGGCTGGGAAGTCCAAGATGAAGGAAGGGGCAGCTTCAGTGTCTAGTGAGGACTCTGTGGGCTTCATAGATGGCACTTTCTTTCTGCATCCTCACATGGTGGAAAGGATACACATGCCTTCAGACCTCTTTTGTAAGGGCACTAATTCCATTTATGAGAGCTCTGCCCCCATGACCTAACTGCCTCCCAGATATCCCGCTTCCCATATGTTGAGTTTCAACATATGAATTTTGAAGGGACACAAACATTCATACCATAGCACCAATAGAACGTCCAATACCAAAAGAGAACCCTAATGCAAATCACACACTTTGAGTAACACAAACATAGATCAATGGAGTTCATCAGTTGCAATAAATGTATCACTCCAGTGAGAGATATGGATAGTGGGGAAGTTGTCTGTGGGGTAGGGGTTGCATGAGAACTCTGGGTATTTTTCTTTCCCCTTAGAAAAAAGAGAAAGAGAAGGATGTCATAATTTTTTTTGAGGACTCTACTAGTGATCCTAATTTGCAGCCAAGGTTGCAAAGTACTGTTTTAAAAGAATAATATGTTAAAAAGGGAATGACATTCTGAAAGACATCAACAAAATCAGCAAGAAAAGAGCACAACGGGAGCACTGAGACCAATTAGGATTTTAATACAGTAGGAGAAGTGACAAATGATTGTGGTGGGAGTGCAGAAAAAAAATAAGTTGATAGATTTTAGAGTTATTTTGGGTAATCATGAGATCTGGTAATTTGCTGAATACATTGGGTAAAGACAAAGGATTCAAGAATGATACCATTTTTGGGCCTGGGCGACTAAGTCTGTGCTTGTAAGCAATAAATTAGCAGCCCTGATACTGTTGGCTGGTAGCTGCTCATGCCATTCTCCTGCTAAACACAAACAGTTGCATAGAATATCACCATTAGACAAGTTCCTTCTGTTATCATGCTGGTGTAAGACAAAAACAAGGCCCTCTGTAATTATGACAAAGCATAAACAAAATAAGAACACCATGCAAACTTCAAAAATGACCAAACATTTTCTTCTTCAAGCCATTAGGAGTGATGCCACTTCTCTACCGACTACAGCACTAGCCCTGCTCCATCCCTTCCACCTCCTAGATAACAAGCATTAAGATAACTAATTACAGAATTGCCCCTAAATGAATACACCCAATCTGGAGCCAATCCTCACTTCCATGAATGCTCTCCAAGTTCATCTAGCAATCCCTTTCTAGCATCCTGTTATTGAAATGTCCCACATGCTCTGTGTGTACAGTCTCCCTCGCTGCAGCAAATAATAACCCAACTTTGTTTGACTACAGGCGTCTCCTGGTGGTCTTCGACTGGTGACATTTACTGAGAAGAGAAATATTGAAAAAGCATAGGATCATTTGAGAATAAGAGGATAGAATTTTGGTTTTTGCATGTCAAGTGGGAGGTACAATTTTTGAAGGTTATTAGATTTATTGATCCAAGACACAGAAAAGGATTTTGTGCTGAGAAATAGATCTGAGAGTCTAGTAAAATGCTGGTAAGTGAAACCAGAGAGAGTGGGACACAAAAGGGGCATGAGAAAATCTGCACAGTGAGAGGATAATGATAGCTCCAGTAGAAATCTTTAGAAATGGATGAAAAAATAGGAAAAACAGGAAGGAACCTACAATGACCATAAACTTAAGAGAAGAAAAAAAAAAAAAAAAAAAGGAAGAGGGATGTTACAGAAGACAAGTAAAGAAAATGCTTCAAAGAAAAGTAGTTAACTAGATCTGCACAATTTATTTGTTATAAATGAATATATCAAATGAATGATCCTCATTGCAGCCCTGTTTACAAAATTCAAAGCAACCTAGATGACCATCATAAAGATGGTCATAAGGATGGTTATCTGGGTTGATTCCAATTTTGTAAACAGGGCTGCAATCAGGATGATTGTACATAAATATTTAAGTACTTATTCAGGGCATTTGAAGAATAAATTCCTCAGATTGGAATTTCTGGGTTAATGGATTTGTGTATCTGATTTTTAGTAGTTCATTATGCACTTCAAAGATTGCATAAAGTAACATACCCAAAATAGTACATGAGTTTTTATTTCCTAAATCCTCAGCAAATACATATTTTCCCTGGCCTCAAAATGAATGTTTTCCAAGCACGGGCCAGTATCTGTTGATTCAGCACTGTCCTGATTTATCAATGAGCACTTTTAATTTCCAAATGCTAGTTCCCATGCATTAGTTCACTCTCCAGCCTGCTAAGGCTATGCCAAATGTTACAAATTGAGAGCAAACTTTTGATGGTATTTTGTGCTTTTATATCTAAAAATATAAAAATGCCTAAAGCCTGCCAATCATTCCTCCCTCTCCCTAATTTCCACAAATTTCCCAAGTTAGCTGTCTAAAAGGAAGCATAGCAAAAAATGGAAAATGAAGCATCTCTTTAGTAACTGTGGAGTCAGTGACCAATGACCACAAAAGCATATTTCTGGCACAGGCTTTGTGGCTTTGGCTAAAAATGCCCTTATCACCCCAGGCCCCACCCAAAGCTGTATCTTGGGAGGATCTGATATAGATCTATTAGGGTGAAAAAAAAAAAAAAAAAAGGAGGAAGAGACAGCAAGTTGACTGAGTTTGTTTGTAAATTCTCTAGAATCCAGCCACAAAAAAATATAAAAAAGACAGAGGAGAATATTTCAAGGTTAACATGACATTTTTATCATAAAGCAGTGTCACTCCTGGTGAAAGAAGTAAAGTAAACCTCAGTGTCTTGGAGACTGACAGATACACCAGGCGGCAGCTCCTCTTTCTTAGCTGATTGCTAGGAGATGAGTGGGAAGGACAGAGCAGAAATGTCTTCCTCCTACACCACCTAACCATGACCTAAGAGAACAGCCACACTAGCTTAGACTGGAATACAGGTCCCGGAAATGGTCTCTTTTCTTTTTTTTCTCTCTTTCTCACTATTTTTTTTTTTTAAATTTTTTTTTCTTTTTTTTTGAGACAGAGTCTCGCTTAGTCACCCAGGCTGTAATACAGTGATGCCATCACAGCTCACTACAGCCTTGACCTTCTGGACTCAAGTCGTCCTCCCACCTCAGCCTCCTGAAGAGCTGGGGCTACGGGCACATACTACGCCTTGCTAAATTTTTATTTTTGTAGAGACGAGGTCTCCCTATGTTGTCTAGGCTAGTCTCAAACTCTTGGATGCAAGTAATCCTCCCACCTCAACTTCCCAAAGTGCTGGGATTACAGGTGTGAACCACTGCACCCAATCTCTTTCTTGACAGATCAAAGTGAGTGTCATTACAAAGGCATAACTACAGAAACCTCTCTTCTCGTTGATGCACTACTTTCATTTTTATTTACTACAGTTTATCTTTGCTTTTACAGGGGGAAAAGAAAACAAATGGTAAAATGTTTGGATGAAACTGAAGTTCATTGTGAAGTTAAGGATGAACTTCACCCTTAAAGTATAAGGCCCATGTATAAAAACGTATAAATATGCTACCAGTTTCCATTTTTAAAGATTAATTGAAAAAGATTTACCAAAGATATAATGATTGCTAGTTTTCCTAGAATCAAGCTGAATATAACCAAAATAATCGTGTGATTTCATAGTCATGCTTTTACACTACTCTCTGTTTTAGTACATAATGTGGCCTATTCTGAGTGCTATTTTTTTCTTTTTGTCAGCCTGGAAGATCCTACTTATTCTTTAAGCTACAGCATAAGTGTCACCTCCTCTGTGTTGCACTTTCCCTGTTCTCTCCTTTAGTATCTACTGTGCCCCATAATTATTTATACTAAAGAACCTATATCATTGAATGGAAATCATTCATTCTTTTCTCTGTCATCCCTGATAAACCATGAGATCCTTAAGAGTATAATTCTGGGCCGGGCGCGGTGGCTCAAGCCTGTAATCCCAGCACTTTGGGAGGCCGAGGCGGGTGGATCGCGAGGTCAGGAGATCGAGACCATCCTGGCTAACACGGTGAAACCCCGTCTCTACTGAAAATACAAAAAACTAGCCGGGCGTGGTGGCAGGCGCCTGTGGTCCCAGCTACTCGGGAGGCTGAGGCAGGAGAATGGTGTGAACCCGGGAGGCGGAGCTTGCAGTGAGCCGAGATTGCGCCACTGCACTCCAGCCTGGGTGACAGAGCAAGACTCCGTCTCAAAAAAAAAAAAAAAAAAAAAAAAAGAGTATAATTCTGAGTTTAGTCATTTGTATGTCTCCAAAACTTAAAACAATGTCCTGATCATGGGTGCTCAATAAATACTTACAGAGTAAATAAAGAAAAATATAAGTCTTTTTCTTATGCTTCTGATTCATCAACTGGAACCAGAAATGATAAGGCAGTTAAAGGGAGCTTATCTTAAGGGATATCATCTCTTTAAAGGGCCAGGTTGGGGGGAAATTCCAATAACCAGAACGTCTCATAGATAGAGAGTTCACAAAATTTGAAAATCGATGCCAGTATCAAAATGTCAGGAATACTAATGGCTTCAGTACAGTTAGTGAGAACTCAGGAGGAAGAAGATAATTTCCCTTTTATGAATTCATCCACGCTGATCACCAGATCCAGGACCTTCTAGTGAGCTTCAACAGTTTGATAACAAAATACAAAAACGTGCTAACAATACTTGCCTCCTTTTCTTTTCGATCATTCTAAGACTTACTGGCAATCAAAGATATATATATATATATACACACACACACACACGTATATACATATATGTGTTTTTAAACAGCTGTTTAAGAGTTTCCCATAGTTCATTCAAATTACTCTTATTGGCTTAACTATTTCCTTGCATCAATGTATGCTGATCGATCCTCTCACTTACCTAATATAGGAAGTTAAGGATCTAAATGAAAAATATTTATCTTACTGTTACAGTAAAAGGGAATGACTTTCATTCCAAGTTCTACTTTGCTTTCTATACATACAACGTGTTGTTACATCTTGTGAGTCCTTTTTTTTATTCATATGTGAAAAGTGAATCACACAAATATGTTTTTTTTTCATGTGGGAAAGCTAAATTTATTATTCACAGATAAGATTATCCAGCAAGACAGTCACACTGACAGACTTGAGAGAAAATTTTAAAAATTAATGATTTTTTCCCAATAGCATATCAACAACCAATTTTGAAGTACTTAGTTCATAGAAATTTTTGTAGCGTAGAGAAAGAATCATTAAAGTTTAGCTAGAGTCAGAAGGAAGAGGAGAGCAAGTCAGAAGATGCAATGTAGAGAAAATCCTCCTACTGGGTGTTTTGGGGAAGAGGGAGAGAGAATAAGAAAGAGAGAAAGGTGGTACATGGTTGAATGTGTGCAAATTAATTTTAGGTTCTCTAGGCTCTGCGTGGATTTTGGGGGATGAGGGGTGCGGAGCGAGAGAAAGATACTTAGATATTTTATGAGATATCTACCAAGGGTGGGTGGGCTGGGGGTTCCAGGAGGAAGCAGCTCCCCAGCTGCCCCCTATCCACCTACCGAGGCACAGCCCCTGCAGAATAAATCTGGCAGCCTGAAGTTGAGCTTTCTTGAGTCATTCTGTACCATCTTTCACGAGGTTCTGCCAAGAAAAATTTGGAACTTGGAAAATTTTTGGTACAACCAACGTGTGCCACCCATCAGCTGACAGAGGTACGTTGGTCCCAGCCCCAGGAGTAGGACAATACCTATTTATTCTACTGTAATGGTTTGTTTGAGTGAAAGCTAACCAGGCTTTCTTCATTTTTCAAAACTAAACCTTTACTAAGGGCAACTTAAACATTCAACAGTTAAGTTTACTTTCTTATAGAAGAAGTCTTTAAGTTAAACAAAAACCTAAACCAAAATCAATGCACTTATCACTTAACTTTTGTTTATGGTTCTTCCTATTCATCACTTATCTTTCTAGCTTCAGAGAAACACTCTTAATTTCTTTCAGATGCTTCAGTTCTGAGATACCGGGATTTGAACAGTACTGATCTCAGAGATTTCTTTTGGAGTAAACAACTAAGGACTTTCTTTTTGCTGCAGGCTGTGACTTCAAATTCAGTTTCTTCTTCTTTCGTCTATCATAGGGTGAACTACCAAAAGAAAAAATAAAACAGCCCCTGTTTTTTTTTCTGATTGTTTCTCCCTGTTTTTATCTTCAATATATAAAGCAGAAATAGGGCTGAAGGTAAAGGGAAAAAAAGAGGCTTAATGTCTGTGTTTCAACACTGAAAAGTCAAAAAAAGTCCAAGCCTAATCTCCTATAATATAAAATGACACAAACTCACAGGGAGTTTACATTTTTTCTTTTATTCTACACTCCTGCTCACTTGAGTCTTTGTTGACTATTATTAAAACAATGACAACCAAACTGATTCATTTTTATTGAGCACACAAATTGTGATTAGTAGAATTTTTATGTATGGACTTGAAATTTTTCTTTGTTCTTAGCTGTTTGTTTACAACTAAATTGTAAGCTTGTTGCGTATAGGGAATATATCTTCTACTTGCTTGTTCAAACTGTGTCTGGAATTGGTGGGTTCTTGGTCTCACTGACTTCAAGAATGAAACCTCGGACCCTCGTGGTGAGTGTTACAGCTCTTAAAGATGGTGTGTCTGGAGTTTGTTCCTTCTGATGTTTGGACGTGTGCAGAGTTTCTTCCTTCCAGTGGGTTCGTGGTCTCGCTGGCTTCAGGAGAGAAGCTACAGACCTTCGCGGTGAGTATTACAGCTCTTAAGGTGGCACGTCTGAAGTTGTTCATTCCTCCTGTCTGGAGTTGTTCGTCCTTCATGGTTGGTTCACAGTCTCGCTGGCTTCAGGAGTGAAACTGCAGACCTGCGTGGTGAGTGTTATAGCTCATAAAGGCAGCGTAAACTCAAAGAGTGAACAGCAGCAACATTTATTGGATTTATTGTGAAGAGCAAAAGAACAAAGCTTCCACAGTATTGAAGGGAACCCCAGTGGGTTGCCGCTGCTGGCTCAGGTGGCCTGCTTTTATTCCCTTATCTGGTCCCACCCACATCCTGCTGATTGGTCCATTTTACAGAGAGCTGATTGGTCCGTTTTACAGAGTGCTGATTGGTGCGTTTACAACCCTTTAGCTTTTCACAGAGTGCTGACTGGTGTGTTTACAATCCTTTAGCCAGACAGAAAAGTTATCCAAGTCCCCACCTGACCTTTAGCTAGACACAAAAGTGCTCCAAGTCCCCACCAGATTAACTAGATACAGAGTGCTGATTGGTGCGTTTACAAATATTTATCTAGACACAGAGTGATGATTGGTGCGTTTACAATCCTTTAGTTAGACAGAAAAGTTCTCCAAGTCCCCACCTGACCCAGAAGCCCAGCCAGCTTCACCTCTCATTGGCACTCGCCACAGGACTTTGTGGCACCTAGCCTGGGCACTCCGGCAGCCCAGAGGGAGCTCAGTCCCCCAATCAAGTCCAGCAGGTGCCAGCTGGCCATGCCGAGTGTGGGGCCTGCCGAGCCTGCACCCACCTGGAACCTGCGCAGGCCCACGAGTGCCATGTACAGCCCTGGCTCCCACCTGCACCTCTCCCTCCACACCTCCTCACGAGCAGAGGGAGCCACCTTCGACCTCGGCCAGCCCCAGAGAGGGACCCCCACAGGGCAGCGGCAGGCTGAAGGGCTCCTCCAGTGCAGCCAGAGCAGACGCTGAGACTGAGGAGGTGCTGAGAGCAGCAAAGGCTGCTAGCACGTTGTCACCTCTCAATCCCCTCTCTAAATAGGACACCCCAACTGCTGTTGGGAATTTGGCTGATGACCACTCTAGCTACTTCCTGCTGGATAGGGGCAAAGAAGGGGCCCTGCAGTTGTAGTGTCCTCCAGAGGGGAACTCTTTAGGCTAGTGGAAGGGCCAGCGGGTCGGTCCAGGGATCCTCAGTAGAAGTTGTTAGTTGAGCTCATTTGGGGTTCCATTTGTAAGACCATCTGTAGCTTGATGCCCTCCATTCTAGAGGAAACAAATTTGACAAGAAGGTTAAAAACACAGGGTCCAAAGGCGAGTAACAGCAAGATGGCTGTCACTGGACCTAGAAAGGGGAGAAGCCATGTTGCCCAACTCCAGAGGTTGGTATAAGAGTTTGAAAGGCGTTGCCTGATTTCAGAAGCCTTTTCCTGTAAATGCCAGGTGGCATCTCCTACTATCCCTGACTAGTTAGTGTAAAAGCAACAGTCTTCCCCTAAGAAGGTGCAGAGTCCTCCTTTCTCAGCAGTGAGGAGGTCTAGGCCTCAGCGGTTTTGGAGAGTCACTGCTTGTGAAGACTCTATTTGGGATTGTAGAGTAAGGAGAGATTTTGTTATTTCTTGCAAACTGTCTAAGAAATCCCTTGAGAGTGTGTGGTAGTAGGATAATGAAGTAGATAAACTGGCTATTCCTGTTCCTGTAGCCATTCCTAACCCTATAAGTAGGGGTATTAGTTGTATGACTCTGCACTGACAGACTTGAGCTTTGAGGGGTACTGATAGGGTCTGATTTCCTGGGGCAATGTTAATGTTGGGACTTAGAAAGACTAACGTGCAGGTGCCTGTCCAGTTAGTGGGGAGGCGGATATAGGCCGATGTTCCACATAAGAAGAATATGCCTTGGTTGGGTACACAGAAATTTACCCTGGCATTTAAAGGAATAGGGTACACTGTTTTTTCTTTACTACTTCCATTTCTCTTTCTTTGTCTTTGACTTCTTGTCTCTTTCTGACTCCCTCTTTGTCTCTTCCTCTCTCTGACTTTCTGTCTGTTTGTCTCTCTTTCTGACTCCCTCTTTGTCTCTCTGTCTCTCTCTCTGACTTTCTGTCTCTTTCTCTCTTTCCTTTCTGCTGCTCTTTCCCTGCCTCTGCCAGATGCTTATGCTGCTGTTCTCCCCTCTCCTTCCCCTTTTGATGGCTTTGGCAGTGTAAGACTGCCGCCTTTTTGGGTTTTTGTGTGCAATAACTCCATGGTTTCCTTGTGATATTTAATGGGGGTTCCCCCAGAGGTTAGGAACTCCCTTTCTTTCCATATTGCAGCGTGGGCATATAGGATTACATAAGCATACTTGCTATCTATATACGCGTTTATTCTTTTTCCCTTTCCCAGTTCTAAGGCTTGGGTAAGTGCCACTAGTTCTGCTAACTAGGCGCTGGTCCCTGGGGGAAGAGGCTTACTTTCAAGTATGGTTATATCACTAACTATGGCATAACCTGCCCTTTGTAGCCCATTCTCCACAAATGAATTTTCATCGGTATATAGGTTAAGGTCAGGATTAGCTAAAGGAACTTCTAAGAGATTATCTCTGGCGGCATACGTCTGCACTATAATTTGTTGGCACTCATGCGTGATTGGTTTCCCATCCTCTGGGAGAAAAGTGGCAGGGTTGAGGGCCACGCATGTACATATTTGAAGCACCAGTCCCTCAAGGAGTAGTGCCTGGTATCTAAGTAGGCGGTTGTCTGATAGTCATAAACTTCCTTTGGCACCTAGTATGCCATTTACATCATGAGTAGTCCAGACAGTGAGATCCTTTTGTTGTATTATTTTGATAGTCTCTGACACTAAGACGGCCACCGCCGCAACTACTCATAAACATTGAGGCCAGCCTTTTGCTACTATGTCAATTTCCTTACTTAGGTAAGCCACTGGTTGTGGGGTTGTCCCAGGAGTCTGAGTAAGGATCCCAAGAGCTATCCCTGCGCTCTCTGTGATGTATAAAGAGAAGTTTTGTCCTGTGAGAAGACTTAAAACTGAAGCTTGTACTACGGCCTGCTTTAAGGTTTTGAAGGCTGTTTCTACCCCCTGGTTCCCGTTCTACTAGATGAGTATTTGCCCTCTGGGTCTCCTTGATTATAGTATAGGGGGGCCTGGCTATCTCGCTGTATCCAGGGATCCACAGATGGCAAAAGCCGGTGATTCCAAGGAACCCTTGCAACTGTTTTAATATCTTAGGGTGAGGATAAGACAGTACAGGCTGTGTTCATTCCTTGCTGAGGGCCCTGGTTCCTCTGGCTAAGATTAGGCCTAGATATTTGACGTGCTGTAGGCAAAGCCGGACCTTCGACCTGGACGCCTTGTACTCTTGATTAGCTAGAAAGTTCAAGAGATCTAGAGTAGCCTGCTGGCATGAGGCTTCTGAACTGGTAGCCAAAAGTAAATCATCACATACTGAAGACCAGAGTGCCTGGACTTGAGAAGTGGCCTAGATCTTGGGCCAGTGCCTGACCAAACAGGTGAGGGCTATCCCTAAACCACTGGGGCAAGACCGTCCACGTAAGTTGGGACGTGTGATCTGTGGGATCCTCAAAGGCAAAGAGATACTGGGAGTTAGAGTGCGGGGGAATACAGAAGAAGGCATCCTTGAGGTTCAGAACCGTGAACCATTCTGCTTCCTCTGGTATTTGAGAGAGCAAGGTATAGGAGTTGGGTACAACTGGATATAGAGGAATTACTGCCTCATTGGGATGTTGCAGGGATTGCTGCATTTCCTTACTAAGCCTTGAGCTTTTAAACATTTAACAATATCCTGTAATCCTTTATGAGCTTCAGGCCTTAAGGGATATTGCTTTTGATAAGGAAAAGTGGTGGGGCCTTTTACCCTGATTTGGACTGGGTAGGCATATTTTGCCCTTCCAAATTGTCCTTCCAATGCCCAGACTTCAGGGTTGATTCCCTCCTCAAACAGGGGACAACAAATGGGTGATTTGTTACTCATGTTCATGTAGACAATAACTCCAGCTTTGGCTAATATATCTCTCCCTAATAAGGGTGTGAGACTTTCAGGCATAATAAGAAAGGCATGTGAAAAGAACAGTCTCCAATTACAACTGAGGAGGTGGGAGAAATACCTGGTTACAGGCTGTCCCAGGATTCCTCAGATGGTAACGGACCTTGAGGACAGTCATCCAGGACAGGAGATTAACACTGAGAATGCTGCACCAGTGTACAGGAGGAAGTCAATTTTCTGACCCTCAATAGTTAAACATACCCAGGGCTCAGTAAGGGTGATGACATGAGCTGGCACTTGCCCAGGGCACCCACAATCTTGTTAGGAGCTTCCAACCCAGAGAACCTTTGTCCTCTGGGGCAGTGCACCTTCCAGTGATTGCCTAGGCACAGCGGACATGGACAAGGGGGCAGCTTCTTTCTCATTGGACAATCTTTTTTAAAGTGTCCTTGTAAACCACACTGATAACAAGCCCTACTGGGTCATTGGCCTGCTCCATTTTCTGTCCTCTCTGAACCACCTGTCTGAGGGCCATGACTAAGGCTGTGGCCTTTCTCTGATCTCGCTTTTCCTTTTGGGCCTGTTCCTCTTGGTCCCTACTATAGAACACCGAGGTTGCCAGGTTTAATAATATCTCCAGATTTTGTTCAGGGCCCAGGGCTTGCTTTTGGAGCTTTCTCCTGATATCTGAGACTGATTGGGTAATAAACTTATCTTTTAGAATCAATTGACCCTCAAGTGATTCGGGCGACAGGGGAGTATATTTTCTTTTTTTTTTTTTTTAATTTATTTATTATTATTATATTTTAAGTTGTAGGGTACATGTGCATAACGTGCAGGTTTGTTACATATGTATACTTGTGCCATGTTGGTCTGCTGCACCCATCAACTCGTCATTTACATCAGGTATAACTCCCAATGCAATCCCTCCCCCCTCCCCCCTCCCCATGATAGGCCAAATGTCCATCAGTGACAGACTGGATTAAGAAAATGTGGCACATATACACCATGGAATACTATGCAGCCATAAAAAAGGATGAGTTTGCGTCCTTTGTAGGGACATGGATGCAGCTGGAAACCATCATTCTTAGCAAACTATCACAAGAACAGAAAACCAAACACCGCATGTTCTCACTCATAGGTGGGAACTGAACAATGAGATCACTTGGACTCAGGAAGGGGAACATCACACACCGGGGAGTATATTTTCTTAAGGCCTCTCATTGCCGCTCAAGGAAGGCAGAGGGATTGTCTTCTTTTCCCTGAGTTATGGTGGACATCATTGAATAATTCATGGGCTTTTTCCTAATTCTTCTTAGTCTTTCTAGAACACAGGTCAACAGATGTTTATGACTCCAGTCCCCATGATCTGAGTCAAGGTCCCAGTGGGGATTCATACTGGGGACAGCTTGCTGACCAGTAGGGAATTTGTCCCTTTCTTCAGCTGTGATTCTATCATTTACTTGACTAAGATACCAGGTATCTCCAAACTCTCGGGCTGCAACTAAAGCCGCATTCTTTTCATTAAAGGCCAGGGTTTGATCTAACAATAGCTTGACATTTCTCCAAGCGAGATCAAAGGTTTGCCCTAGACCCTGTAGGACATCTATGTACCTATCAGGGTCATCTAAAAACTTCCCCAGGTCTGCCTTGATTTGCTTTAAATCAGAGAGGGAGAAGGGGACATGCACCCGGGTTGGGCCAAATTCCCCTCCCCCTACAGCTTGAAGGGGACATAACCAATAGCCCGGGGTGGCGGGTGATGGGGGTGTGGCTGTGGTCCTTTGGAGATTTCTTTGCTTATTTCTTTCTGGGTGGGGAAGATTAGAGGAAGATTATCATTAATAGGAAGGGGAGCTATAGGGAAGCTAGGATATGGGGGTAAGCTGAGAAGTCCTCCTGTGGGATGTAAATTGCAAGCTTTGCATAGTTGTGTATTCTCCTTCAATGAAAAGAAAGCTTGGACATAAAGTATTTCACTCCATTTGCCTTCCCTCTTACAGAAAAGGTCAAGCTGCAGGACAGTATTGTAATTTATATTTCCCTCAGGTGGCCATTTTTCCCCATCAGAGAGAGAATATTGGGACCAGGCCATAGTGCAGAAAAAAATGAGCCATCTCTTTTTCAGGGTTTGTGGGTCAAATTGGTCCCAATGACTTAGGATGCATTTCAAGGGTGAGCCTGTTGATGCCTGAGTGTTTTCCATCTGAAAGACAAAACCACCCACAGTTTTGGTTTGTTTTGTTTCTCCCCCTGCCCAAGAACCCGCAACAGTCCCTGGACCCTGCTGATTGGAATAGTTGGGTTCACTGATGCAGCAGCAGAAACACTAGTTTTCCTCTCAGACCACAAGGAGGACCGAGGAAGGTCAGATTTACTGGCCCTTACTGGTGCATTCTCAAAAACCTGTTAAGAGTCCTAAGCATTCTCCTGTTAGTATGGGACCTTACCCCTGTCCTATTAAGATGTTATGCCCCTAAAATGAAGTGGAGAGCCATACCCTGAGGGAGGGGAGGGATCTCTAAAGTTGGTAGAGTGATGCCTTTTGTCCTCACTTACATGAATAGGAAGGATAAAATTTCTGAGGCTCCCCATATCCTAGCTTCAGGAATAGCTTTTGTTAGGCCTGCTAGCCTGAAGAGGGATCCTAAAATTCCAGATAGTACCCCCTACAATGGGGCTTTGGGCAAAAATTATATTTTTCTGATTGGTGAGCCTGGGTGCCTAAAGAAGGTAACAGAGTCCTGAGGTTTAAAAATCATTCTTATAGGAAAAACTAGAAAAGCACCAGAAACAGGGAGTGATTTTTAGAAGCAGGACTAGTCTCAGAGAAGAGAGGCGAGAGAAAGTATGTCTAGCAGGCATTAGGAACCAGGAGGCAAGGGTCAGGGTAGATAGACTAGATGGGCGAGTCTCACTTGGGCGACGTGCCTTTGAGAGTTCCACTTATGGCCGCAGGGTCAACCAACTTGTTGTCAGGACCCTGGAGCTGCATGGCTTCCCCTCTGTCGAACCTCAGCTCAGCCCGGAAGTACAGGAAAAGCGGAAGCTGATTCCAGGCAAACCAATGCTCCCAACTCCGAAGAGTCTGAAGTTGTTAGAGAGCCCTTTCCCAAAAAGTTTGACACCCGTGTCTTTAGTCCGGTGGCCATGCTAGTTGCTTTTTACTGGCCAACAGTTGTTCTCCTGTGGGCAGGGGTGGGGGTCACAGGTGCTCAGTGGGGGAGCTTCTGAGCCAGGAGAAGGAATTTCACAAGGTCAATCACTCAGTTAAGGTGGGGCAGAAACAAATCACAATGGTGGAATGTCATCAGTTAAGGCAGGAAGCAGCCATTTTCACTTCTTTTCTGATTCTTCACTTGCTTCAGGCCGTCTAGGTGTATACGTGCAGGTCACAGGGGATATGATGGCTTAGCTTGGGCTCAGAGGCCTGACAATAAGCATGTAGTTAAGGCTGTAGTTCTATTAATGCCATATTTGGTGTACTTACCAATTCATAAAAATCGGTTTTCAATAAATTTGAACATACACACTCAGTGAAAAAAGATATTATTGTAAAAATGGCTATAAAAATATGGTTAATATTGGGTTAATATTGGATTCTGATATATTTCTTACCTGTGATCTCATTTTGTTTCCAGTTTTACTGAATATAACCAACCTTGGACATACAAAGATGTTGTTTTTATTTCTGAAATTACTCAGCTATAGTAAAGTATCAAGAATAGATATTTATATTTAAGAAGACTCACCCATCCCAGACTCTGAATTCGCTAATTAGCCAGTCAGAAAGAAAGATCACTAAGGAACAATTTACAATGCAATAAAAGTGATACGCTTTATTTTCTGAATAACAGCAAAGCAAGAGGTTCCATAAGAATCCTGGCAGAGCAATCTTTCCACTTTCAATGTTGATCACTTAGATCTTGTGAAATTCGTGGTGATTTTTAGTATAAATGATTAGAAAAGCTATTATTTGTGCATAAGGGAAACCTAACTTAATTATATCCATAACTCAACAATTTGCTCAGTGCTTTTTTGTGCATTGGGAAATTATGTTTCAGAAAACCAAACCAAAACAAAACCAGTTGTTGACATTTTCTTTATTAGATTCAGCAAAAATCTTTCTTCATCTTTCATTAAAAGTGTTATTCTTGCAGTGTATACCAAGGCATCAGCAGCTCCCTACTCTTTAATCATTAGTTTGAAGTCTCTGTTATTGTTCCTGGTGTGTATTGTTATATGCTGGAAAAGTCTTAAGAGGCAGTTGGTGTAGAGGTTAAGATGTGAGCCATGGGCTCTGGACTGAGGCAGAGCCTGATGCAAATCTCAGCTCTGCAATTTGCTGGCTGTGTGAGCCCTGGTAAGTTAATCACTGTGAACTGCAGTTTACTTCATGATGTAATTCAGATAATAACAGCTGTGATATAATAGCATTATTATAAACATTAAGTAAGATAACATCTAACATCTATCCAATTACCACTTAACACAGTGCCTGGTGCATAGTTTAAAATGCTTAATAAATGCTACCTGTAAATAGCTCCTAAAGTAAAAATTGGAGGCAACAAAGAGAATAATCACAAGCTGAAACTTGTCACTTTTGAAGTTATTATCTGTGACCCTTAACTAAAAATGTGTCATCTATTTAATATTTAACCAATTAATATGAATATCCTCTCTCATGTTGTCTCTAGACTTTAATATAGTCTAATATTATTATTGCTATAAAAATCTGTTGGAAATAATTTTAAGATCATAAACAGAGTGCATTACATTTTCATTATGTTATAAGCAAAATTTCATTCCTACAAAATAAAATACTTATTTAACTCAAATAAGATATACTTCCTTTTGGCTAAACAAGTATATTGCATTTTATAAGTAAAATATTTGGACTTGTCTGGCTTCTATCTGTCTTAAATCTTTTAGTAGATGTGGAAAACATGTTTATTTTTGCAGTGTTCAATAATTGTCTGCTAGGTTTTGTCACAGAATGCAAGCTCTAATTCAACTTCTGTTGAGAATTAGGCTTAAGTTATGATTGAGAATAAGGAAAATTATGAGCAAGGTGCCAATTATATCTTGAAATGTTTACTTCTAAACATTTTGTTCTAAGTTGCATATTTCATTTAAACATATCAATACTAATATTCTTTAATATTAGTCTACTCATTTAAGGGACTTTAGTTTTTTGTGTAAGAAACACACAATTGATCAATGCATTTTCATAACCACACCTGTGGGAGGCCTCCATATTTAGATTTGAACCAGGAGACCACTATTGACAGTTATCGCAAACAAAGACATAATATTAACCTAGGAGCCCAAATATGTGTAGTGAGTAAAACTCGCAATGGTTTGCCAGTTTTCTTATTACATTATTGCAAACTACAGAATTTGATTTTGTAAATTAAAGTATGCCAAACATCCTCAGAATCTAAGTGTTGCACTGACCAATATGGTAAGGCACTAGCCCCAAGTGACTATATGCTAAATTTAATTAAAATTTAAATTTAATACTTCAGTCCTTCAGTCCCACTGTTGCACTTCAAGAACTTAATTCCAAATAGGTAGCACTTTCATATTAGAAAGTGCCTATATAGTTCCTGTCCATCACAGCAGGGTATTTCACTGGACAACACTAGTCTAGCGTTTCTGTTTTCTGTAGTAATGAAAAAGAACTACTGAAATAACATGCATAGTAAATAGTCATTCATTTTTGTCTTTTCATTCCTGTATTTTTCTCTGCTCACTTGTTTCTTATACTAATACAGAATTATCCAATAAGATTTCAGCCTAAAAATGGAAAAAGAATTCTTTTAATTAATAAATAATTGAGAAAAACAATCAAGAGTTAATCTTATGTTTTCTGAGGTATTTACAGAACAACATAGGAAAAAAAAAAAAAAACACCTGAGTGTTAGAGGAATATTAACTTATACATAGAAATCTAAAATAAAGATCTATTTATCGGTGGCGAATTAGGCAAAAGTAGTTGACAAAATTCATTTCAATTTGTAGTACCACACATTTGAGAGAATCCTCCATTCTTTTCTCATATTTTCAAAAAATGATACATTTCAGCGTTATTTCTCCGCACCTACCGTTCTTAGAAAAAGTAGTTAATTTGAGGTTTTCCTTTTTTTTTTTTCCTTTTTTTTTTTTCTTTTGAGATGGAGTCTTGCTCTGTCCGCCAGGCTGGAGTGCAGTGGTGCAATCTCGGCTCACTGCAACCTCCGCCTCCTGGGTTCAAGCGATTCTCCTGCCTTAGTCTGCCGAGTAGCTGGGATTACAGGCACCCGCCACCACACCCGGCTAATTTTTCTAGTTTTAGTAGAGTTGGGGTTTCACCTTGCTGATCAGGCTGGTCTTAAGCTCTGAACTTCAAGTGATCCGCCCGCCTTGACCTCCCAAAGGGTTGGGATTACAGGCATGAGCCACCGCGTCCAGCCCTTTGAGACTCTTGATACTTACTATGTCATTTCGCTAGTAGAGGGGAATCACTGGGCCCCAAAACAGGTCTCTGCCTGTACTTGCTGAGACCAGCCTGTGCTCAGATGCAGCAGCCTCCTTCAGCCTGCTCTTTCACTCTGTGTCCAGGTACACTATGCTCTTGCTATGCAATTTTCTCTCCAGGACAGAGCTTTCTCTCTTCTGTTTCAGGTTTAGATTGGCTTGTAGCAATGACTTGACTACAATTCAAACAATAAGGACCTCACTTCAGTCCCAGATCTAAGCACAGTCCGTAAAGAAGCTTTTACCTGAGAGTCCTAAATTGCTCGACTATTTAAAAAAAATGGTTCCCATAGAACTATTAGTTCTCTATCATTTGTTCCATTAGCCTGAACCTGGGGGGCAATAAGATTTTTTTAATAAATGGAAAGCACAATGTACAATAGTGTTTCTTAAGCTTTTTTGGTTATCCCCTCCACCCTGCTTGCCAAGGAGCCTTTTTAGACATTTTTTCCCTAATCCCCCACTATGAAATTATAATACCCCAGATATGCTGTATCTGTAATTACTGTATGTATGTCTGTGCTTAATATTGTACTTTAAAGAGATAAGATTTTTCCACCTTCCAATAATGAAGTTTCATCCCCTTGGGGGCGATATTGCCCTCTTTGATAATGTTTGACGTACAGGAATTGAAACATCAGAAGTAGATACTACTTCCAATACTGCAGAACATTGTCAAGTATCTTTCAAAGTGTTTAGCTTGCCTGAGTGTGGAAATTAAGAAAATTTTTTTTCTTCCTGCATGCATCATAATTTGCATACATCAATAGTGATGTAAGTAAGGAAATAACTTCTTTGGGCTTTCTGAAAAGTCATAGTATCTGAAATCACCTGGCCCTTGACCTTAAAGATCTTATGTCATTCTACTCCAGCATTTTTCACTGTAATTGCTTATAGGCAGGGAAGGATTTTAGACGAATGAGGGACAAGGACATGGAGAAAGAACAGAGAAATGGCTGTAGATACCTAGATGATGGCATATACTACATTTTTAACTTTCCAATAACCATTAATTCAAACCCATTAGCCAATAGCTTGCTCATGTTTCTTTTGAAGCTTCCTAAGACAACAGTTGACACCTGGAGAACATCTCTTACTCCCCAACTTCAATTTCGAAAAGAAAATAATGTTCAAATGTTGAGCACTGAATTCAATATGAGAAATCAGTTATAGATTAAGGTAATAATTGCTAAGATTTTCACTAACCCGTTTTTTCACTTGGTCAAAAATTTCCTCCATATTGGTTGATAAATCAAGAAATCTTTACAATTAAAATAATTAAAATAAAAGGTGTTTCATTGGTATTTTCTTTCATTATGCTTTATAAAATAAATAGAAAGAAGAAATATGGAATTTCAAAGAGTAACATATTGTTCTTAAAATGTATTCAATTAAAGTAATGCAGGCAAAAATACACTCTCTAATGTATTCTATCATGCATTCCCTCATTCAGTGAATATTCCCTGGGGCCTACTATGTGCCAGGCATTATGCGCCAGAGGAAAACGTATCTTCTTAAGAAGTCAGTGCTAAGTCATTGTTCTTGTTCATATTTGGATCCCTTTTCAGGTGAGTTTCTTACAAGAAAATAGCTTAGCGTCTTTTCCCTTTGTTAAGTTCCTTAATGAAATTAGGCTTAGGAAGACAGAGTTCTCTATTCCCTCCTTTCTCTTCCTAAATCTTTACTGTATGTTGACAGTAAATATTAAAAACTTTCTGACTGTACTTACCACATTCTGAGGCATTTCAGTGAGGAGCAGAAACATTCCATTAAATCAACTCCAGTCACGTAAGGTTTTGGTGCTCTCCTTTTCACCTTTTTTTTTTCCACATAGAAACTTAATCTTGCAGGGGCTAAGTGAATATAACTTAGATTAAATTACTACTTTCACAAACAACTCAAGAATACTTAGTTCTTCTCCCTGTTCATTAGCTTCTATCTTTATATTTCTTATCAAATATAAAATTAAGAGAATTTATATCATAAATTCTCTCAAATGCACTTAAAATAATTTCGTGATTAAAAAACTAATATTATCTGCCTACGCTAGTCTGAGTTTCCTACATTAGCCTACAATTGTTATTTATTCACTTTGGGGAAAGAAGAAAAAAGTTTTAAATAGTTACACTCCATTCATTAAAATCCTTTATTTTCTAGTGTCTAAAATATTTCAATATGTTTAGGAAGAAAAAAAAATCCTCTTATTGTGAGGTTGATAATGTATTCAAAGCATTTTTCTATTATATAGTGAATTTAAAAAGCACATACAGAAAGAACACAAGTGGTAACAGAAAAGTGAGGATCATCTAACCCTACCTCACAGCCTAAGAAAAGAATGCTATCACTTGTTTCTGTGAGGTCATCAAGTGTCAAGGAGAGAGTTCCTCCATGGGGAGCTAACACCTGACATTTTGCACAGAAAGGTGTCTCCCAGAATTACCTCACACTCTGCATAGATATAGAGATTACTCCCATCTTCAGTGAGTTTGAGAGGGGCCTATAAATAGGATCAGGTGAGGTCTGAATAAGCAGTGATGTGTATCTGATCTTCTGATCCAGAATGAAATGAAAACATAATTACTTAACATGCAATGTGCTTTTAAAATGCAGAGATGTAATCCTTATATTATTTTTGTATGTCTCTCATTTTTACCTTTGTTTAGAGGTAGCATCCTGCCCTATTAAGTATGTAGATATGGAGAACATTAAATAAGAAGATAGCTTTTCATTATTTATTTAGGCAGAACATACAGTACTTGAAATCTGTGGGTTGCCATGAGGTTCCCATGGCAACTCTTCTATGGATAAGAATGCCTGACTAGGCTGGTAGCCTTGCTGTTAGCATCACCAGCCATAGCATCATTTGCGGATACGGTACTCTCCCCAATTCTGCGGTTTCACTTTTCATGGTTTTAGTTACCTTCAGTCAACCATGGTCTGAAAATAGTTGAGGTAAAATCAGGTATTTTGAGAGAGAGAGAGAACACATTCACATTACTCTTACTACAAAATGTTGTTATAATTGTCCTATTTTATTTTTATTGTTGTTAATCTCTTACTGTGCCTATTTCCTAAATTAAACTTTATCATAGGTATGTAAGTATAGGAAAAATCATGGTGTATATATATAGGGTTGGCTACTATTTGTGATTTCGGGCATCCACTGGGGTCTTGGGACACATCCCCCAAGGCTCAGGGGGAACTACTGTATCATCATCTTAATTTTGAAAGTTAACTTGTAAATGAATTTTGTATATTCTCTTACTGCTCTGGAAATCTAAGGTCAAGCACAAGTGATGTTTATTTGCTTTAATACATTTCCACTGAAAGAGGAAAGGAACTAGAGACAAGATTTTAATCTTTCCGTTTTGTTTTTGGTTTTCCTATTTTTGTTTCCATCAAGTTAAACTCTACTATGGATTTTTGTAACTCACAATTGATGAGCTCTAGCACTTTGTAGCGTGGTTATTTACATATTTAGTCTTAGGAACCTGAAACCATAATCTCTAGGGATTTATTTATAGTTTTAAAAAATGGACTAAAGGCCTACATAAAAACGGATAGAGCTGCTTGAGTTTTGTTTCTCCCTCTATAATAACCAGAAATTGTATTCCTCTTCACATATTAAACACCGGAAACATTTTTAAAAAGGTAAACTCCAAAAATTCCTTTTTGAAAGTTCCTCAGAAAACTCCTTATTAATTTATATCTGGCAAAAAAAATCTCTTTTTGGTAGATTTCTGGACATAACTTCATCTATTGCATAACTACCTTTTGTTTTTTTCAGAAGTGACAAGTGTTGAATATGTACTTCTAGATATAAAGCTGAAAGACTGATTTGGTGTTAAAGAAATGGGTGAATATGAGTCAAGTTAGAAAGGAATTGAATACCAGAGGAGAGGGAGGAAGTAGTGGGAAAATGTCTTTGATGGTTGTCAACCCATTTGAAACATTTAAATTCAGAGTGCTATCCCTAGAGAATTGGAAAGTAGGTTAATTCTTTAACCACCATTATTCCCTCCCCATCTCTGAGAATAAAGTAAAAGTAATATACAATCCTTATTGTTCTTCTATTTTGTTTTGTTTTGAAACACAAAATAAAATGAAATAGAACGAGCTTGAGCAACTGGAAGGATGGAATTGTCATAAACTGAGGGAGCAGAAATGTCCAGTGGTGCAAGTTTGGGATGAATTTAGAATTCATTTTGGACACATTAATGTATCTATTAGTCATTTAAATAAAGATGTCAGGGGGTTTGTGCATTTCTGAGTCTGAGTGTCTGGAAGAGAAATGTGTACATAGAAAACATAAATGTGACCCTCTTACCTTAAGAGACAGGGAAAAGAGAACAATTAGAAAAGAGGACTGAGAAGTAGAGCCACTGCTGGTGTTTTGCTCTAGGTAAACGGCATTTCTTGGAATTGTGCACTAGGTGGCTCATCTGAGAGTGAGCCGTGAACTAGGAGGAGAAAAAAGTAAAAGAGTTTGGTGTCCTGGAAGCCCAGTGGGAAACATTTTAAGGAGCAGAAAATTTTATCAATCACGCAGTTAAGTATAATGAAGACTGAGATCAGACCATCATAGTTTGCATTGTAAAAGCCACTGATGACTTTGAAAAGGGCAGTTTCCACTAATGGAGGGGGAAGCCTGATTAGAATAAGCTACAGAGGAAATGAGAGAAGAGGAATTGGGAATCTGAGATTATTAATAATTTTGCAAAAGAAAGCAGAACAGCTCAGTAGCCAGTGAAATGGACCAAGGCAAAGATTAAAAAAATAATAATAAAGGAGAGATAATAGCAATTTTACAAAAAGGAAAAAATGGCGAGGGGAGAAAGAATTGCTAGAGTTCTCTCTCTCAGTAAGCAAAGGCAGTGCACAAATGAAGTGATTAGCTTTAAGTAAAAACACTCCGTAAAGAAGGCAGTCATAGGATATTGAGGAAAAAAGCAAGTTAGTAGGTGAACATGGTGATGGAAATCTGAATGTGTTTGAGGTATCACAGGTTGGATTCACTGGAAGCAAATACTGAGATGGAGTTTGGAATACTGAATATGTGTTAGGGATCAACACTTAGGGAAGGGAGAGAGAGGAAACAAACGGATGGAGGAGAAATTCAAACTACAGTACATGCCTGGCAAAACTTAACCAACCCAAAGACAGCTCTGGATCTGTTCCTCCAGCCTTTATGCTGCCCTCAACCACTCCTGGAAATGGACACTGGATTTGGGCTTCCCCTAGAAGGGTGCATTCTGGGATCTCCAAAAGTGAGATGGACTTTATAGTTGCTCAATGCTAGAAGACATCTGCTGATCCCGGCAGCTACGGTATAAGGCTGTTTTTGTGAAAAGGGATGTGGATGATACAGCTCTGTGTCCACCCAGTGGAATTGTTTCCATTTTCTCAGTACAAAGAGGAAGCAAAACTGCTACTGTGGAGTGAGGAGGGGCAGTGAAATCAGGGAATGGAGGGCTTGAAGGTTGTACAGGAGTTATGAAATTGTCACCTTGGTGAGTGACAAGTGAATGGACTAGGAAAAAATACTGCAGCTTTAAAGCTCCCTTTTAGGTTTGGTAGTTATGAATCTCAAGTGATACCAGACAGCATGAGTGTTGGGTTTTCTCTGATCACGTTCAACTCTATATGTGTAGATTCAGGAACAGAGGGAGAGAGGGGAAGAAAAATTGAGACATCAAACCATTAGTAGGAGGCCAGATTATTTAGAGACTTGTCAGTCATTTAAGGATCTTGTCTTTTGTTTCCCAGTTAGATGGCAAACACTTCAGGGTTCCTTTTAATCCTTTTGGTTTTGAGAAATAATACATATAGATAGATAGATAGATAGATAGATAGATAGATAGATAGATAGATAGATAGATAGATAGATAGATAGATAGATAGTTCCACAGAACATAAGTGCATAGCTCAAAAAACTATCACAAGGCAATCACCCTTGTTACCTTAGTCAAGCCAAGGAAGAGAGTACGGCCAGCACAGAGACGGTCCCCTCTGGTCCTCTCCCAATTATTATTCCCTTCTCCATTTTGATAATTCCTCTCCTAACATTTATGGTAATCCCTTTGCTGTTTGTTTGTTTGTTTGTTTGTAATATGCCATCAAAACTTGTAAGGTTTGTTGGTTTTATTTTTTCATCTTTTCAGAAATGCAATTAGACCGTATATCCTTTTTGTGTCTGGCAGTTTTGCTCTCCATCATGTTTTTGAGATGCACCCACATTGTTGCATTTGTAAGTTCAGCTGCCCACAGGATCAGACTTGAAGCTTAGTTTTCAGAAATTTTAACCCTGCAGCTACAGGAGATATTTCTGTGTGTGTCTGTGTTTTCCAGGACAATTACAGAAGTTTCCTGGATCCCTACTGAGGTTGTGGATTAGGATTTAAAGCCATGAACTCATCTTTTCCTTCCTCCACATCCTGCAGTACACTTAGTAGAAATCAAATGATGCAAAGTAAAATTCACTGGTAAAGATATCTGGACCTGGGGTATTTGCTGTGGGAAGATTTTTTTTTTTTTTTTTCCATATGGCTTCTACTTAATAGAGGACTACTCTGATAATTTATTCATTTTTGTATCCATTTTTGTAAGTTTGTTTTTCTAGAAATTTGTCTATATCACTTACATTTTTACATTTTATTGGCATAAAGTTATTCATAATATTGTCCTATTTCCTATGACGGTTATCTTAATTATAAAAATGTAACAGTCAACTAGATTTTCCTCATAATGTCATCATAAATAAATTTCAAAAGGTAGGATCATTAGGACCACAGGCATGAAAGACTCTGTACATCTTTTTCTAAGTTACTCTCAATAAAGTTTGATACTATCGGTGGTATAGGACAATAATTTTTTTGAAGTCTTTGCCATACTCAGTATGATAATCATGTTTCTATTTATTTTTTGTCAGTTTGATATACTCAAAATAGTATTCTTAATTTTATTTTTATTTCTTTAGGTTTATTTGGAAGGTTGGGCAATATTTTTGCAAATTTTTATTGGTATTTTTTTGTGTGTGACTTGGCTGACACATCCTGTAGGTTACATTTTGATTTAAATGATTAAACAGGCAAAATCTACCAACAGAAAAAAAGTCAAGTTCTTTCAATATGACCACTGACCAGTGTTACTAATAGGAAATCACTACTGAAAATACAAGTTGTACCCTTTATAATGTGTACAAATGCGACAAAATCTTGCAGCTATTTTGCATAATTCTTCCCTATCAGCTTTATTTGTAGAGATCTATTTCTATGCATAATTTTCAAAGTAAAACAAAAAACTACATGTTTGCCAAATTATTATGTATACTAATAACATCAATATGACACTAAATTGCCTTGTGAAGCAAAATTGATTTATTTAATAAACCAATAAAGTCTAAGTTCTTGCTAAACTTATTCTAAATAAATTCCTAAAATTGACACAATATGGCAATCTAATGACGCATCATCAGTGTTTGATTGATAGTGAGTTAATGTTAATAAACAACAATCCAGTTTCCAGCTAATTAATAGGTTCAAAAATGTTATGAAGTTTTAACCCAGTGCTGTATACATAAGTGAAACCCTTGAAAATGTGTAGTTTAATTATGTAACTGCTACCACAAGTGTCCTTATTATGGAATTTTGAGAAAATTATAATTGGATAAATAGAAAAGTGTATCACTGAGTTAACACTGAATTATTTTTGTTCGTGCATGTGTGTGTATGTGTGTGTGTGTGAGAGAGAGATCTGTATTACGGCATATGTGGGTATTAAATATGTGCTGATTAGTTTCTAGCAGAATTTCTTAGCACTAATGTCTCCTTAAATATAACAGTTTTTTTTCCTTAGTCTTTGTTATAATATTTCTTCTTCTCTTTGTCAATTCCAACTTTTGAAAATCCTGTGGTTTACTAATGCCTTTGAGGAAGCCTACAACGGTGGCTACAAGCTCAGATCCTGGGATCAGACAACTCTTGTGTTCCATATGATTTCATGTTCCATATGATTTCAAGTTCCATATGATTTCAAGTACTAGCTGCAAGAAATCAAACAAAATCTTTAACCTATACAAGTCTTCACTTTTCTTCCTTATAAAATGATAATGTTTACTACCTCACAAAACTGTTGTGAAGATGTAAACACACAAAAGATGCAAAATATATCTTTTTTCAGGGACTACCACTCTACCTAGCCACTCAAACCATAAATAAAGCCGAGAGTCATTCCAGACACCTTCCTTTTGCAGCCCAATCCCTAACATTACAAGTCCTGTCAATTCATGTCCCATTACTTCCAGGATAAAATCCAAACTCCTTAGAAAGGCCCCAAAGGTCTCCTGTCACCTGACTTCCAATTACTTTCTAGCGTTAGGAATTGTTTTCTTCTGTTCCATCCTTGTACAGTCTTCATACCCGTCATACCTATCTATCTGCTGGTTTCAAAACATGCTGAGCTGTTTTACAGTTCTACGGCTTTTCTCAGGTTTATCTTTTATTTTATAAGATTCAGCCCTAAGATCATGTTCTCTGTGAATTATTGCCTACCTTCCTCCTCTTCCCATCTTTACCTAAGGTGGAGCAGACTTTTCTCACTTCTATGTTCCCACTATACCCTGTAAAAACATATACTGGTATTAGAGCACCTAGTATCCTTATTTATCCATTTTCTACTATTGCACTCAGGATTGCATTCCCAGCATCAAATGACTGACCAATAATAAGCACAAAACAAATGTTCATTGAATGAACGAATATATTAAGTTTCAATGGCTCTCTAAACCTAATTTCACTAGGTTGGTTCGTTAACGGAAATATTAACAGCAACTTATATGTACTTCCCCACTTGTTGCTCCAAGAGATTTACAGGTTTGTGCTTCTATTTTTTTTTTTTTTTTCACGTTTTCAAGTAAATCTAAGTACATGACCTCAGATGACTTTCTCATCCTGAAGCTATTTTACAAAGTAGAGAAAACTAGAAAGGGAAAGCAAATGTCTCCTAGGATACTAAGTCTTCTCTTTATTCTTTATTTTTAAACTCCCTAGAAGCATTATATATATGTGTGTGTGTGGATATATCCATATTATATATGTATATATGTATATATATTTTATATATATACACACACACACACACATCATGCATTATTCGTTGCTGTCTGTAAAGGTCAGCACTCTGGTGTATTTATGGATAGAACAGCATGGATACACTCTTACTGAATGATCATAGAGATCAACCCAAAAACCTTGCAGCAGATTGATTATCCTTAATCATTTGGTAGCCAAATTTTGGTATCATCTAAAGTTCAGTTTTTTTAAGCAAATTGTATTATCTGAAGACAGAAAAAGAAAAAAAATAATTTTTCTAAAATGCTGTTATTTCCAAATTAGAGATGATAGGGTCCTCTCAAAACCAGTTCCAAGAAAAAGAGAATTCATGTTCCATTTATCTTTCGGAGCCATTTTTGATGAACAACTGACCTGGAAATCTGTGCTAAAATAGGTTTATGATACCTTGTGAAATACTTTCAAGTCATTAAATAAAAAGAATCCTCACTAACGCTTGTCGTGATAATCTTGAATCCACACATATAAACCACTATACTCTAGAAACACAAAGAATTCCAGGGGTGATGAATCAGAAAGTGGCATCTAGAAACAAGGTTTCAGTTACTGTCTCTCAAGTAGCTTCTCTGTACTAGAGTAGGGATAGGTGTGATAAAACAGCGCTGGTCCTCAGATAATACTCTAACAGAAAAGATGATTTAAGCAATCAATTACAATAAAATGTCATGAGGATATGAGAATGGAAGTAGAGCACTGTATGAGAACTGAAGTCTATTCTCACATCTCATGTTACATTCACAGACAGAAATAAAACATTTTTGGCCAGGAGCGGTGGCTCATGCCTGTAATCCCAGCACTTTGGGAGGCCAAGGCAGGTAGATCACCTGAGGTCAGGAGTTTGCAACTAGCCTGGCCAACATGGCGAAACCCTGTCTCTACTAAAAACACAAAAATTAGCCGGGTGTGGTGGCACATGCCTGTAGTCCCAGCTACTTGGGAGACTGAGGCACAAGAATCACTTAAACCTAGGAGGTAGAGGCTGCAGTGAGCCAGTATCGCGCCACTGCACTCCAGGCTGGGCGACAGAGAGAGACCCTGTCTCAATAATAATAATAATAATAATAATAATAATAATAATAATAAATACAGCTTATTTTAAATGAGCATTTGTAAGGGTCATTGCTACTTGCCCACATTAGGAACTGTCATGACATATCTATCCAGTCCAGCCAGCTATGTGATAAAGTACCTGGATGGGTCCTTTGACTAGAACTCTATGAGAACTAACAAAATATTAATTAGCATGATTGAATCTACTTTTTTGTAAGGGCAATTTATACATCTTGCTTTTCTATAACAAAAATAAATTATGCAACTCTAAGACTTACATACAAACTTTCAGGTCCTCTAAGTAAATGGAGAGAGACCTTAGTCTATTAGGCCTATGAGAATGGTCTCATTCTGGTCTTAATTTCTCTCCTTCCAGAAACTTTTCTGAATGATTTTCTATGTTCCATTTGGATCTTTTCCTTTTCTGTTGTTGCATATGGGCATTTTTAAAGTATTTGTAGAATGTCCTTAGAATTTGTGTGGACTTGCTCAGATTTCACTGTTGATCACAATATGCCTGGAATGAACTTTATAAAATAGAGACCAACCATGACATGTGTTCAGCTGAATATAGTGCCCCTTCTTTTAATGTAAGAATGATTTTCTATTTATGTCCTAAATGACGGACTCTCTGTCTCCAGCCTCTTTTTCTGTCTTCAGATACTACTTTGAAAACAAGATGAAAGCCATGGAATCTCCGAGAAAAATGTACATCTTACAGACTTTCAGTGAGTTCTGGAACACCAGGAACCTAGAGTCCACACTAATGAACAGCAGTTTCCTAACCTAATGCGAGAGACTTAAGATTTCTTCTGCGTCCCATGATCTTCTAATAATTGTCTTCTTAGCAAGACTAGACACAGCTCCAAGAAATGTGCATTACCATGAATGTCTTCCAGCTATCTTCTATGACAGCATTTCCCAGTGCATTCTGTGGAATAATGGTACAGGGTGATGTTCTATGAAGAAAAATAAATATGGAAAGTAATATATTCCACAGTCCATACATTAGATTGCCTACACAACAGCAATGTGCTGTAGTTTAATAGGATTTGAATGAAAAAAATTAATGCTCACAGCTATTTTCTTCTGCCGGCAAATATTTTTCTGACCATAATCTTGCTAAACAGAATTCATCTGAACTTATGTTGTTGCCAACAAATATACGAACAATTATACCTAATCAAAAACAAAAACCAAACTGATGTTCAAGAAAATTAATCATTTGCTTTGAATAAATCAGCTATTAAGAAAGCTTACATAATTGAGTCTGACAGTGCCAAATCATGTCTGAGATGAAACACTGCATGATACATAATCAAACAGATATTTGCAAGAGCTGTGGGTTGGGGGAGAGTGCAAATGTTTCCCAGCACTCCTGTATGTCATGGGAGCACACAATAAAACACTTGAAGAACTGCAATAATAAAAGGTTTAAAGAGCTGCAATAATAGGTTTTGCACACTGTAGTGGCTACTGATACTGAGAACATTTTAGAAGTTCATCTCTATCATCTAAACACTACACACCTCCACAATCTATTTATTACGTCTTAATAGGAATTCTATGCTAATATTTTATCCCTTTGCATCTGCTCTGTTTTACTATTTGGGTCATATCTCTTGTTAGAAACAATGTTTGACCCGTCTATTCTCAATATAAATAAAAAGCTTTTACCACATAAAAAAGGTCAATTTGTTCTGTTTGAAAGATGGAGTAATGGAACTAACTGTAAGATATGCAATGTAAAATTTATTCCCATTTCACCTTTATATGAGTAGAAATGAGAGGTACTCAACCAAAATATGCATAACAATTACGCTTTCTGTACTAGCCTTCAAATAAATACATATGTATTTATACAAATAATAGTGTAAATGTATGCTTTCTATAGAATGCAGAGAAAATATTTGATGTTTTTCTTCATGGCTTATTTTCATTATTAAGTATTTTACCATTTGATACACGAATTTGTACTTTGTTTTCAGGTAATTGCATATATCTAGTCTGCCAATGACAGCAATTTATCATTGCACAGAGTCAAAAATGAGATGTAATTTTATTGCTGCTAGTAGCTCAAAACAAGTACTTTGGTCTAATTTATTTATTTATTTATTTTTCTGAGACGGAGTCTCGCTTTGTCAACCAGCTGGAGTGTAGTGGAGTGATCTAGGCTCGCTGCAACCTCCGCCTCTCGGGTTCAAGCAATTCTCCTGCCTCAGACTCCCGAGGAGCTGGAATTACAGGGATGCACCACCACACCCAGCTAATTTTTGTGTTTTAGTAGAGACGGAGTTTCACCATGTTGGCCAGGCGGGTCTCGAATTACTGACCTCAAGTGATCTGCCCGCCTCAGCCTCCCAAAGTGTTGGGATTACAGGCGAGCGCCACCCTGCCCAGCCTGATAGATAATATTAAGGGAATATTTCTCAAGTTTAATTTCAGCTACACTACAGAAAATAGTCCCTTGGTTTTCTGGAACAGAATTGCATGTAATCCCTTTCCATACAGGATATTATCCATATCCTAATTTATATCCATATAAATTTAGGATTGGACTGGGTCACAAAATGAGAAGTAAAAAAAAAAAAACTTTTGAAATACTGGCAATTTATCTGCAGAAAAGGACACAAATACATGCGTTTTTTTTCTTTTGTATCCTGAATGCACTAAATCATAAAGTGTAGCTGCAACATTACCTGAAAATAAATTCTTGTGAATGATATTGTTATTTTTTATATTTTCCAGCTTGCATTACTAAAATTATCTATTTTTTAAACATTTAGACCTCAGATTATTGGTGTTAAACATGAAATGTCAGACTGAATATCTTATGAATGTATACTGTGTGAACATGAATTCCCTCTACAAATTAGTTTTTAATTCTTTTTTAAAGATCTAATATTTAATAATACACTAATTTACTTTCCTTAGCACTTAATTATAGAAGTACATGACTACTTATTTCCAAAAATTCTAAATACCCTGAGCAGCTTAAGATTGTGTCCTAAGTAAAGAATTTCCTCAAGTCTTCTTTATGTGCCTCAGCCAGATTGGGAAAGACTGAGAAGTAAATACACAGAAAGAATTATCTTCTTTTGCTTGTATTTCCTGATTTGAGTCATCCAGGGGTGAAAGAGACTGCCTTTTCTGCAACAGAAAATAACTCAGTAATGGCAAGTTGTGTAAAATAACTAGTATGAAGCATTGAACCAGTTTAACATACTGCCTAAAAATTTATTAAGTTAATAAAATCAAATTCAAATGCCAAACATTATCGGTGAAAGAAAATACATACAAATGACACATTATATTTGAGACTCTATGTGTCCCCAGTTCAATGACTGGTACCTTAGGAAACTGTTCCTTAAAACATACAGTAAGATTTTCAGTACTTGAGAATTTTAAATATCATTTCTTTATATTTAATAAATAGCTTAAAATTATAGCAAACTGGAATTCAGATTCTCATTTCTTCTTTATCAAATTGGCCTCAATTTTTTAAAAATATAGTTGCTGCTCACCAGCTCTAAACAATCAACAAAAAATGTAGAACAAAAAGAGGTGGAAGGGACTGACAAATTACAATTCGGTGGGAAAAGAGGAAGAGAATGAGAAAGCATTCGATATTCTTTGCCCCAAAACAATGGAGAACTGTACACAGGCACCATGGTAATTACGTACATCTTCCCTATGTCCCACTAGTACATACTAATAATTTAGTTTCTATTACTAGCCACTTACCTACACGAAGAAATTGATACATTTTGGAATTTATATGACTTAGCTACATGGCTTTTAAGAAGTATCCTACTATGGTTTGACAGTCCCCTCCAGAACTCATGTTGCAATTTAGCTGCCACTGTAACAGTATTAAGGAAAGGGACCTTTAACAGGTGAGTAGACCATGAGGGCTCCACCCTTACTGGGGACTTGTATTATAAGGGTGAGTTCAGCCACTCTTGTCCTCTCTTACCCTCTTGCCTTCACCATGTGATGACACAGCAAGAAGGCCCTCACAAGATGCCATGCCTTGATATTGGACTTCCCAGACTCCAGAACTGTGAGCCAATAAATTTCTGTTCATTATACATTACCCAGTCTGTGATATTCTGTTATAACAGCACAAAACAGAACATGTCCTTTGGTAAGTCCTGAAACTGCACTCTATTCCAGGTTTCCCCTAGCCAGTCTGTAACAGTCTATTTTATATTGCTATAAAGAAATGCCTGAAGCTGAGTACTTCATTAAGAAAAGAGGTTTATTTAGCTCACAGTTCTACAGATTGTAAAAGAAACAAGACACCAACATCTGCTTCTGGTTAGAGCCTCAGGAAGCTTTCAATCACAGGGAAGTTGAACTGGCAGCACTTATGTCACATGGTGAGTGTGAGCAAGAGAGGTGCCATGCTCTTTTAAACAGCAGCTCTTGTGTGAACTAATAGAGTGAGAACTCACACATTACCATGGGGACAGCACCAAACCATTCATGAGGGTTCCATCCCATGACTGAAACACCTCCACCAGGATCACATTTCAACACAAGATTTGGAGGGGACAAAGGTCCAAACTATATCACAGTCTCAACCCAGTTATTTCAATTGTCTATTTCTAATAAGTAAACAAGTCATCCAGTTTCCATGGTGTGATCACAGCTCATTGGAGCCTCAACTTCCTGGGTTCAAGTGATCTTTCTGCCTCAGTCACTTGAGTAGTTGAAACTACAGGCATGTGGAACCATGCCTGGCTAATTTTTGTATTTTTTGTAGATGAGGTTTCACCATGTTGCCCAAGTTGGTGGTCTTGAACTCCTGGGCTCTAGCAATCTTCCTGCCTCAGCATCCCAAAGTGTTGGGATTACAAGTGTGAGCCATCCTACCCAGCCTACAGCTACTCACCTTAATAAAACAAATATATTAGCTTAGGCAATGATTTTAATTTAATTCTGTATTTGCAACTGTAGACATGCAAAGGGGTTACCCATACACAATCATGTGAATGTCAGCCTACCTTATTATATAGTAAAAGGTTAATACAAAGAATTCTCCATAGAAAGTGAGAAACTGTGAGTAGAACATCTTAAGTCTTTGCATTTACATCAGTTTAAAGATCTAGGGACACAATTTTAAAGATGCGCTGTAAGATTAAGGTGAGGATGACGACAACTGCATTATTTCTCTCTTCCAAATGAGAGACAGTTGGTGACTTAGTCCTTTTGTGCTGCTATAACAAAATACCACAGGCTGAGGAATTTATAAAAACAACAGAAATTTATGCTGGGCATGGTGGCTTGTACCTGTAATCTCAGCTACTCAAAAGGCTGAGACAAAGGGATTGCTTGAGGCCAGGTGTTCGAGACCAGCTAAGACAACATAGCAAGACCCTGTCTCTAAAATAAATAAATAAGTATGCCTTACAGTTCTGGATGCTGGGGAAGTAAAGATGAAGGCATTAGTAGGTTTGGTGTCTGGTGAGGGTTGCTCTCTGCTTACAAGACGGCACCCTGTTGCCACATTCTCCGGAGGGAGGAATACTGAGTCTTCTTCACATGGTGGATGAGACTGGGGAGCAAAATGGATCTAAGCCGGTTCCTTCCAGCCCTTTTTATAAGGCACAAATCCATACATTAGTGCCTAAGTGCCTTTTATAAGGCACTAATCCATACATAAGTGCAAAGCCCTCATGACTTAATCATTTCCCAATACTTTAAACAATTTCTCTAGATTATTTTATAATGCCTAATACAATGTAAAAACTTTATATAAATAGTTATACTCTATTGTTTAGGGAATAATCACAAGAAAAAAAAGTCTACCATGTTCAGTACAGTTGCAACCATACATTTTATTTCTATATATTTGTGATTCACAATTGGTTGAACCCACAGATGCAGAACCCACAGACAGAGAGGGCCGATTTGTATAGAGAGGAAGGCAATTGGACCTAAGTGGTTAAGATATCAACTTAATTTAAAGCAAAGATCAAATGGTACAATTCAGATGTTTCTGTAGATAGTAAATATCCACTGTCAGATAATACTATAGGCACACACTGTTTTATTGTACTTCATTGTACTATACTTCATATACATTGCACTTTTTACAAATCGAAGGTTTGTAGCAATCCCACACCTAGCAAGTATATCAACTCCATTTTTCCCAACAGCCTATGCTCACTTCATGTATACTGTCACATTCTGGTAATTCTCCCAATATTCTGAACTTTTTCATAATTGTTATTTGTGTTATAGTGATCTCAATCAGTGATCTTTGATGTTACTATTGTTTTGGAGGCACCACGAACTATGCCCATATAATATAGCGAACTTAATGGATACATGTGTATGTTCTGACTGCTCCACACATCTGCTGTTTCCTTTTCTCTCTCCTCAGGCCTTCCTATTTCGTGAAACAACAACACTGGAATAAAACCAATTACTGGCCATAAAATGACCTCTAAGTGTTCAAGTGAAAGGAAGAGTTGTACGTCTCTCACTTTACAACAAAAGTTAGAAATGATTAAGCTTCCTGAGGACAGCATGTTGAAAGCTGAGGCAAACTAAAAGCTAGGCCTCTTGTGCCAAACAGCCAAATTGTGAATGCGAAGAAAAAGTTCTTAAAAGAAACTAAAAGTACTACTCCAGTGAACACAGGAGTAAGAAAGCAAAACAGCTTTACAGGAGATACGCAATAAGTTTAAGTGGTCTGGATAAAAGATCAAACCAGTTACAACATTCCCTTAAGCCAAAGCCTAATCCAGAGCGGGCCCTAACTCTCTTCAATTCTATGAAGGCTGAGAAAAACTGCAGTTTCTCTCCCAGTGGGAAGCTAGCAGAGGCTGGCTCATGAGGTTTAAGGAAATAAGCCATCTCCATAACATAAAAGTACAAAATGAAGCTGCAAGTTATCCAGAAGATCTAGATAAGGTGGATACACTAAACACCAAACAACAGATTTTTCAGTGTACACAAAATAGCCTTATATTCAAAGAAGATGCCATCTAGGATTTTCATAGCTGCAGAGCAGGAATCAATGCCTGGCTTCTAAACTTCAAAGGACAAGCTATCTTGTCAGGGGTACTGCAGCTGGTAATTTTAAGTTGAAGCCAATGCTCATTTACAATTCCAAAAATCCTAGGGTCCTTAAGAATTTTGCTACATCTACTCTGCCTGTGCTCTACAGATACAAAAACTATGCCTGGATGACAGCACATCTTTTAATATCATGGTTTACTAAAGATTTTAAGTTCACCGTTCAGTAAAAGATTTCTTTCGAAATGTTGCTGATCATTAACAATGCACCTGGTCACCCAAGAACTCCAATGGAGATGTACAAGGAGTTGAATTTTTTTAATGCCTGCTAACACATCTATTCCATAGCCCATGGATCAAGGAATAGTTTTGACTTTCAAGTCTTACTATATAAGCATATTTTTTGTAAGGCTATAGCTGTCATAGTGATTCCTGATGGATTTGGGCAAAGTAAACTGGAAATCTTCTGGAAAGGATTCACCATTTAAGATGTCATTAACTACACTGATGATTCATGAGAGGGGGTCAAAATATCAATATTAACAGGAGTGTGGGAGAAGTTGATTCCAACCCTCATGAATAATTTTGAGGTGTTTAAGACTTCATGGGAGGAAGTAACTGAAGATGTGGTAGAAATAGGAAGAGAACTAGAATTAGAAGTGGAACCTAAAGACGTGACTGAATTGCTGCAATCTCATGAAAAAACTTGAACAGATGAGGAGTTACTTCTTATGCATGAGTAAAAATGAGGTTTCTCAAGTAAAAGCTACTCATGGTGAAGATGCTATGAACACTGTTGAAATGATAACAAAGGACTTAGAATGTTACATAACCTTCTTAGTTGATAAGGCAGTAGCAGAGTTTGAGAGGACTTGATCCCAAATTTCAAAGTTTTACGGAGAATAAAATGCTATCAAGTAGCATCACATGCTACACAGAAATCTTTGGTGAAAGGAAGAGCTAATTAACACAGCAAACTTCACTGCTGTCTATTAGGAGAAACTGCCACCTTTAGCAACCACTACCCTGATCAGTCAGCGGCCAACAACACTTGAGGCCAGACCCTCCACCAGCTAAAAGATTATGACTCACTGCAGGCTCAGAGGGTCATTATTTTTTTTTGAGCAGTAAAGTACTCTTAAATTGAGATATGCACATTGGTTTTTTTAGGCACAATGCTATTGTATACTTATTAAACTACAGTAGCGTGTAAACATAACTTTTATATGCATTTGGAAACCAAAAACTTTGTGTGACTTATTTGACCGCAGTGGTCTGGATCTGAGGCCACAGTATCTGTGAGATATACCTGTACCTGAGGTAAAGAAATGGATAGAGTTTTACTTTGAGATGGAGTCTTGCTCTGCCACCCAGGCTGGAGTGCAATGGTGTGATCTCGGCTTACTGCAACCTCTGCCTCCCAGGTTCAAACAATTCTCCTGTCTCAGCCTCCCGAGTGCTGGGATTACAGGCACGTGCCACCAAGCCCGGCTGATTTTTGTATTTTTAGTAGAGGCGTGGTTTCACCATGTTGGCCAGGCTGGTCTCGAACTTCTGACCTCAGGTGATCCGCCCACCTCGGCCTCCCGAAGTGCTGGGATTACAGGCATGAGCCACTGCACCCAGCCGAAATGGACAGGTTGTTAAATGCCATGATGATCAGAACAGCTTGATGACTAAAAATAACATGTTACTGTTCCCATTCTTGTGGAAAAGGATTTGGGTTTTTCTTTTAGTGCTTTTAGATGTAATCTCATAAACTCTCAACAATATTCTAACAATCATAAAAAGACTGTGCTATAACCTGTAAAGGTAACTCCTGAAGTTGCAAAAATATTTTAAAAAATAATGAAGAAAGTATTCACATGACAAAGTTAATGTATACCAAGGCAGAGCCTCTCAACTTGTGTACAAGGAATGCTGAAAGAGTCCCCTCAGCTCATGAGAAAGAAAAGTGGGGCCTCAGTGCAACCAGAGTGCATAGGCTTGTGTTAAGTGGTTTCCAGATTACTCCAATGTGCCATATAAACACTGTTTCCTAAGTGTGTAAAGGAATGTAAGATTGGGAAACATCTAATTAGTGGAAATTGCTAATCAGAAAACCAGAAGAACTAGGTTCAACTCCTTGTCAACTCACTAGCTGAGTGATCTTAAATTACTTTAACCTCTTTGGGACACTTAGACTCCTCATTTACTAAATGAAAACTAGAGTATTTCAATGGTCTCTTCTAGTTCTAAAACCCGTAATTTCCCTTACGTTGACACTTCATAATATAAAGCAGTAGTCATTACTCATTTAATTAAAAACTCTAAATTCAGATATTCAATAAATACTTGTTATTTACTGAACCTAGTCTGCATGTGAGGATCTGGAAAACAAATATGGAAGACAAAATCCCTAAACAGATCTTATTGTGAATAATCTTTACATCCCTTTTAGGAGGTTAAATAGTAAAGTCTTCTGAATAGTGCCCAAATAAAGGAAATATTTTGCACAGATAATGGAAGCTTGCCTACGCATAATAAATATTTTTTACTTTAGCTATAATCAGAGCTTCTACCAATATATAAGAATTTTCTCCTCTATACCCTTCAACTGTTTTAAAAAGAAAAATTATGGTCATTTAAATTTACTCACAAATTACATTTGTAATTAAAATTGATTTCCAAAGTATAAATTTATAAAAATAGTTTAAAGACTCTCAAAAGGACTTCAACATCTTATATTCATATTACAGCAAGAAAATCAATGTGCTCCATATATTTTACCCATGATGAAACTTGTCCCATATCCATTACTATATACATAGTTTAATTGGGTGGGGTTGGGAGGGAGAGGCATGAATTCAAAATTTTAATTAAATATTACATAATTTAATGTTCCCCCAAGAATCTGAGCTGACATTTTCATATGAATACAATTTCACAAAGGGTACAAATATATATCAACTTACAATAGAAGGAATCATTTAGTATTTTACAGTTTTTCTAAAAATCTAGCTCCATAATCACTCTTTAAAAAAAACAAAAAAATCCTTACCACATAATATGAAAAGTCCACATTTCTCTGGAAATGCATCGTCACCTAATAGTAAGGTCCAAAATGAGAATTACTATCTCCAGAGGAGGGTGGAGGAGGCAGCGGTGGAGGGGGAGGGGGTGGGGGTAGGGAATATGGTAAGTTAAGTAATGGATGAGCTGCCATGTTTGGTGTAGCCCAACTCATGTGTGGGGGGGGGGGGGGGGGGGGGGGTGGAGAGCGGAGTGGAAAATTATGCACATCAAACATTGGAAGAGGAAAGGAGTATTGTGGCATAATGGGATTATCTTGTCTCTGAGAAGGAAATCCTGAAGTCTCCTGAGATACCATATGTTCTGAATTATAGAAATGCTGAGGTGGAGGCCTGCCATGGCAAGATCGAGGGTATCTGCCCCTGGAAAATCCTCGTGTGAATTCTCTGTTACGATATCCTTTTGCATGCTCTGAAGTAGAGTGAGCATTCCAATTCTGATGTACTTCAGCAAAATCTTCACCTTTGAGTGAGGGGAGGGAAAACAAAACAACAAAAGTAAGTTTAATATATCAAAAAGCACTGTTTGAAATTTCAATTATGAATTTTCTTTATTATTCGGTATATCTTATGGCAGTTAAAAAAGTGTAAAACATAAAATGGTAAATTTTAAATGAATTTGAAAAGGCAAAACCTAATGCCAAAGAAAGATAATCAAGCAAGTCAGAAAACACTTAAGACGATAACCATTCTACTCCAGCCAAACACCACAGAAGAAAATGTGTCACCATCTCTACACACTCTCAAAGGCTGAGTATGGATCCTAGACTTCTATCCTTGACAGGCAGTAATGAGGTACTCCAACCCTTCCACCACAGTAGCATCAGGAACAGGCTGAACAGGGTGCCAGTAACAAGCCTCCCCGCAGTGACAAGGAACATCACATGGGGAACCTGAACTTCCACCTCCACTGGCAGCAACACAGTGTTCTTCCCTCTTTTACACTGTGACAATGTCAGAGAAGACTGAGTAGAGTTAGGATTTTTGTCCCCATCCAGTGATAACGAGGCCATCCTCCACTGGTGTCAGTGCATGCCATATGGGGAGGAATGACAAAGTACTCCTGTCCCTACCAGGCATAAGAAAATACCTCGTGGGGTGTCAGAACTTCTACCCTCATCCAGCAGTAACAAGGCACCCCTTGGCCAAAGGTGTCAACAGAGGCTAAGAGGAATACCTAGACTTCAATCTACTCCATTCTTTTTGCTGCCAGAGAAGCATTTTTAAAAAGACAAAGAAACAATTACAACAAACCCAGCTAAATCAGAAGATTTACATAAGATCCATGGTCTTGTAATATAATACTCAATATCCCAAGTTTCAATAAAAGAAAATTGCTCATCACAAAAAGAACCAGGAAGATTTAAAATTCAATGAAACAAAAAATTAACCAAGGGTGTCACAAAGATGTTAGAATTATGAAAGGTATTAAAGCAGTCATAAAAATGCTTCAACAAGGTATTATGAACATTCTAAAAAATTAAAATTACAAAGTTTTAGCAAAAAATGGATATAAAATAAAGAATAAATTGAAATTTTAGAACTGAACATTACAATAACCAAAATAAAAAACTCAATGGAACAATATTGAAGGAGAAGAACAAAGGACGGAAACTACCCAACTTCAAGACGTATTATAAAATTTAAGTAATCACAGCAGTGTGGTACTGGTGAAACAACGGACAAATAAATCAATGGGACAAAACAGAAGGTACAAAAATAGATCCCCATAAACATAATAAACTGATATTTAACAAAGGAGCAAAGGCAATACAACAGAGCAAAAGTAGTGTTTTTAACAAATGGGGCTGGAAAACCTGGACATCCATAGGCAAAATAAATAAATAAATAAATCTAGACAATAATCTTACACCGTTCACAAGAATTAATTCAAAATGGATCACAGACCTCAATGTAAAATGCGGAATTATAAAATTCCTAAAAGATAACATAGAAGAAAATTTAGATGACCTTGGGTTGATAATGACTTTTCTTTAGAGATGGAGTCTCACTCTGCAGGCCTGGCTGGAGTGCAGTGGCACAATCTCAGCTCACTGCAACCTCCACCGCCCGGGTCCCGGCTCAAGCAATTATCCAGACTCAGCTTCCCAAGTAGGAATGCGCCACCATGCCCAGCTAATTTTTGTATTTTTAGTAGAGACGGGGTTTCACTATGTTGGCCAGGCTGGTCTTGAACTCCTGACCTCCTGATCTGCCCACCTTGGCCTCCCCACGTGCTGGGATTACAGGTATGAGCCACTGTGCTCGGCCAATGATGACTTTTTAGATAGGACATCAAAGGCATGATCCATGAAAGAAATGATCAATATGCTGAATTTCATTAACTTAAAAATTTCTGCTCCATGAAAGATACTGTCAGGAGAATGAAAGAAAAAAAGCTCAGAAGTTCAAGGTTACAGTGAGCTACGATTGTACCACTGCATTCTAGCCTGGGCAACAGAGTAAGAAGATCTCAAAAAACAGACAAAAAAAAAAAAAAAGAAAAAGAAAAAGAAAAAAAAAACCCCTCAGCAAGACATTTGTTGATGTAGATAAGATTCTAAAATTTACACTGAAAGGTAAAGGACCTAGAATACTGATTATAATTTTGAAAAAGAAAAATAAAGTAGGAGTTATCATTCTACGCAATTTCAAGACTAACCTCACATTCCATACAAAAATTAATTCAAAATGAATCACAAGTGTACAATTTAAACCAGAAGACTACAAAACTTTTAGGGAAAAAAACAGAAGAAAATCATTAGGATCTAAAGCCAAGCAGGAAGTTATCAGATTCCATAAACAAAATTGACAGTTTTCCTCAAAACTAAAAAACTTTGGTCTTGCAAAAGGCCCTCTTAAAAGAGGGAAAAGACTATAGACTAGACAAATCATGAACAAACCACATATCTGACAGAAAGCGAGCATCTAAAATACACATTTTTAAATTCTCGTAACTCAACAGTAAAAATTCAGAAATACAATTTAAAAGTGGCAAAAGATAATGAACTGACATATCACTGAAGATAGAGACAGTAAATGAGCACATGGAAAGATGTTCAATGCCATTAGCCATTAGGAAAATGCAAATTAAAACCACAATTATATTTGCACTACAAACCTAGCAAAATGGCCAAAATTAAAAAGAGTGATAACACCAAATGCGGGAGAAAATGCAAAGAAATTGTCACTCATCCATTGCTGATAAAAATGTAAAATGGGGGCCGGGCGCGGTGGCTCACACCTGTAATCCCAGCACTTTGGGAGGCCGAGGCGGGCAGATCACGAGGTCAGGAGATCAAGACCATCCTGGCGAACACGGTGAAACCCCGTCTCTACTAAAAATACAAAAAAAATTAGCCGGGCGTGGTGGCGGGCACCTGTAGTCCCAGCTTCTAGGGAGGCTGAGGCAGGAGAATGGCATGAACCCGGGAGGCAGCGGGGCTTGCAGTGAGCCAAGATCGCGCCACTGCACTCCAGCCTGGGCAACAGAGCGAGACTCTGTCTCAAAAAAAAAAAAAAAAAAAAAAAGTAAAATGGTACAACCATGCTGAAAAACAGTATGGCAATTTCTTAGGAAACTAAACATACAATGCAACTATTATACAACCAAGCTATTGTACTCTTGGACATTTCTTCCAGAAAAATAAAAATCTGTTTTCACAAAAAAACTGTACATAAATATTTATAGCTGCTTTATTCCTAATAACCCCAAAATGGAAACAACCTAGATGTCCTTCAGTGGATGAATGGTTAGGTAATCTGCTAAATTCATGCCATGAAACGTTACTCTGTAATGAAGAGGAACAAACTATTATTGATACATGCAGTAATGTGGGTGGATGCACAGATTTTTTTTTTTAATTTTTTTTATTATTATACTTTAAGTTCTAGGGTACACATGCACAACGTGCAGGTTTGTTACATATGTATACATGTGCCATGTTGGTGTGCTGTACCCATTAACTCCTCATTTACATTAGGTATATCTCCTAATGCTATCCCTCCCCTGGTCCCCTCCCCACAATAGGCCCCGGTGTGTGATGTTCCCCTTCCTGTGTCCAAGTGATCTCATTGTTCCATTCCCACTCATTGTTCTCACTATGAGTGAGAACATGCGGTGTTCGGTTTTCTGTTCTTGTGATAGTTTGCTGAGAATGATGGTTTCCAGCAGACGCACAGATATTATGCTCAGTGGCAAAAGCCTTTCCCTAAGCATACTATATTGTATAACTTCACTTATATAATTTTCTGGATATGACAAAATATATGAAAATGGAGAACAGATTAATGGTTGCCATGAGTGAACAAGGGGCTGAGAGGTAAGGACGTGGCTGTGACTATAAAAAGGCAACTGGGTAGCTCTCTGGTGATGGAAATGTTGTATAGCTTCATTGTATCCTGTCGATATCCTGGCTGGGATAGTGTTCCATATATAGTTATGCAAGATGTTGCAACTGGGGGAAATTGAATAAAGGGCATACAACACCTCTCCTATTATTTTTACAACTCTATGTGAATCTACGGTTATCTCAGAAAGTTTAACTTTTTAAAAAAGGTAAAGGGAATGCATGTTTATAAATAAGATACTGTGATTTAGGGGTTCATCAAGTACTTGATCATGGAAGCAAACAGGTATCTTAAGAAAAAAGTGCTGACAAGCACAAGTAACAAGGTTTAGTCTGTCTGTTACCCCAGGAAGCCATTTTTACTGCTTAAGTTCATAAAACTACCACACCTCCTGCTATGTAACGGCTCTAAATGTTAGCAGGATGCTAGGAGGTACACAGAGAAAACCCAGATGTTTCCCTTGGTTTTATTATTGATAAACTTATATAGATGCAAATGAAGATAAAAAAACGACTATATATAACGTATTCACTCACCTGGCTCATTAAATTCAGATTTGAGTTTTTTCCGGCCTTGAATCTGAGATTTTTTCCTCTGTTTGGCTTCTTTTTCTTTTTCATCATCACTGAAATCTAAGGCCTTGCAGAGAAAAGTATATAATAGGTTTATGTTACATGGATTTGCCAATTCAATAGTACATACTTGGAGGTGAAGAAAACAAGCCTATTATTAATCATTGACTAAAAAAAGTTGCCTTTTTGATACTTAATATTTTCTATATCTGAATTAGACATGGTAGAAAAATAAAGTATTTTTTGATAAATGCTTAATGACTCTTTAATTAACACAGGTCAGTAATCAACCTTCAGATATGAGTCTGACTTCCAATTTAGACTTAAGATTCATCATAGTATCAGATGCAAAAGGGTGCCAAAGGTAAGAGTATCAAGGACTAAGTAAATTATATACATTATCAGAGCCAATAAAAAATGGAAGACAATGTTCCATAATTCATTCATTCAAAATACACATCCAAGCACTGTTCTAAACATTTCACAGGTTCATTCTTTACAGGTTTACCATCTTATTTTTTAAATATAATTTTAAGTATATAGCAAGAGCTATAAATAAATGAGGGAAAATAAGGGTACACAAATCATGAGGAAGCTATTTAGATAGGACTATAGGCAAAGGCTTTTTTTTTTTTTTTTCCTGGCGCAGTGGCACGATCTCAGCTCACTGCAACCTCTGACTCCCAAGTTCAAGCGATTCTCCTGCCTCAGTCTCCTGAGTAGCTGGGGTTACAGACGCACGCCAACCTGACCAACATGGCAAAGGCTTTTATAAGCAGATACATGAATGATCCAACTCCTAAGAGGAAATTATTTAAAAATTAAAGGTGGTAAAACTCATATGCAACTAAGAATTAGGATTCATTCTTATAATCCACCGAGGAAACCAAGATTTATGAGCTATTTATCTTATGACTGCCATGGTATCTACAGTTCAGGCATTTTATTATTCTATTAACACCAGAAAACTTTTATTATGTTTCATACAAAAAATATATGAAAGCAGGCCCACTATGTATGGATGGATACACATTTAAAAAGAAGAAATAAAATGTATATGAAAGTCTTTGTATGTAATTTTCAGTATGGCTTCACTGGAATACATTCTAGATCAAATCCTCCATCAACAGGAATCCATACACTTCAGATTCTGAAATCTAATTTGAAAACATGAAATAATTGTATGCCTTCTAATGCACTATTTCTTATTACTGATCTTAAAGGGATAAGATTTTAAACTCAGGTTAAATCTGGTATCTGACAAACACTAGAAAGTATGGAGATCAGATAGAAGACTCCTTTTTCTGAGAAAACAGATTAAATGTACAATGAACGAGTGCTACGACTTAATGCTATGTTATTATAGTGCTGGAAAAAGAGAAAAAAGGACAAGGAAGACTTCTTGACATGGATAACCCAATAGAAATACCTGAATGAGTTAGCTATGAAAATAAAGAATTTTCAGGGAATGGAAACAACACACACAGACGCATGATAGAACATAGTATATACAAAAAAGAAAAATGGTTCTGAAAGGTAAAGTGAAAGCTGCTGCTTCTTACACAGCAAAACCAGAAAAGATAAAATTGGAGACGCTAATAAGGAACCTTATTGTGCCATTTTAAATAATTGAACATCATCTTAAGAGCAGGAGGGAGGAATTAAGGATTTTAATTGGGAATAGTTTATTTCACAGAGATTACTTTGGTAGTATTTTGCTATCACTCCTAAAATCAGAGAAATATTCACGTCTCTTATATGCAAATTAATTCATATTTCCATTCATTAAATACATTTATTCAACCATAAAGTATATGGTGGCATATTAAAAATGGCTATGAAGATGAATATGATACAACCCTAGGTAATTTTTAGTTTATTTACACAGTCCAACATTTCATAACACATAATTTCTCTTATTTTCCTTTATGCAAGCTTTCTATTTTCACATCACATGATGTTTCTCTTTTCTATTTTTAAGTTTAAACTTCACAAATTTCTAATTTTAATCTATGATCAACACCAGGCAATAATTCTATACTACAAAGTTTCATCAACAAATATTACATAATTAAATCCCAACATACTTAATGATCCAGTTCTAGCTACTTGGAAAAAAAGAACACCATGAACTAGGTGAGATGTAATTTGGCAATTAACCTAGTCAAACCAATTTTACGAATAACTCACATTGCTGTAATTGGTAACTTCAATGGTTAGGTCAGAAACAACAGGGATTCATTAGAATATCTGGATTCCGGTCGGGTGCGGTGGCTCATGCCTATAATCTCAGCACTTTGGGAGGCAGAGTGGGGTGGATTACTGGAGGTCAGGAGTTCAAGACTAGCCTGGACCAACATTGTGAAACCCCGTCTCTAATAAAAATACAAAATTAGCTGGGCGTGGTGGCATGTGCCTGTAATCCCAGCTACTCAGGAGGCTGAGGCAGGAGAATCGCTTAAACCCAGAGGCAGAGGTTACAGTGAGCCGAGATTGTGCCACTGCACTCCAGTCTGGGCAAAAAGAACAAAACTCCATCCCATACCCAAAAAAAGAAAAAAAGAAAATCTGGATTTTACAAGAAATATGTTTTGAGATATTTATGAATCTCTAAACATTTTAAAACATGTAATTCCAGTAATAAGATGCTCTAGATGCTCTAAACTTAATTCAGAACATTAAGTGAATATTCAGAGCCTTAATTGAAATCACATAAATACACAGACTTAGAAAACATAATTCCATTTTAATTCAGATACTAAGCAAGGATCATTCACTGGTTAAGCGATTAATACCTGTACAAAACCCTCTAAGTGGGTATAAACCTGATTCATACCTCAGTAAAATTAGAAACTAACAGAGATCATGATTTAGCATTGCTTTAAACATCTAAAATGACCAAGGTTAAATCTGTAAATATCAAAAATCTGTAATACTGGCTGGGCAAGGTGGCTCATTCCTGTAATCCCAGCACTCTGGGGGGCTGAGGCAGGAAGATCGCTTGAGGGCAGGAGGATCACTTGAGGCCAAGAGCTTGAGAGCAGCCTGGGCAACATAGTGAGACCCCCAAGTCTATATTCATTTAAAAAAAACAAACAAACTGTAATATTGAGAAAACTTCATAAGAACTGCCAAGAAAGTTTTAAAAACTCTCCTGTATGATTTTTACTTATAAAAATATTTATATACATTTTTATTTTATACTATATAAATACATGCTATTTTTAAGAAATGAATATATTCATTGTTGTAATTCAAAAAAAAAAAAAACCCTCAAGATAATCTGCTTAAACACTTTCATGGAATGTTAACCAAGTAATCCTATTAAATCATTAACTCATTTATATATTATTCCTAAATTTACTACACATTTCTAGGAAGACTAGATTATCAAGTCACCTTGGGGCATAAAACTATTGTTTTGCTGACGTAGATACAAAAAGAAAATCAAGGTCCCTTTTTAGAAAGGTAGTTATATCGTTAAAAAGTAGAGAGTTAGGTAGCTTCCAATGATCTGGTGCTTCCAATGATTTTGTACTTCCAAAAGAAGGGCAGCTTACTACTACTAAAAGCACCACGTCTTCATGTCCCATACGGTGGGTGTATTTACTAAACTGAATTAAATTTTTTAAAACTAACGACAGCCTGCCTTTATCACACATCAACAAAGTTAACAAAAATAGCAAATTACATTGTAAATAAGGTGATAATTATTAAAATACAACTAAATGTAACTGAAAAAAGTTTTTTTCCTAAATGACCAATCAAAACCTTTCATTGAAAGGTATAAAATAGTCATCTAGGAGGGTGAGAGAATACATGGGCTAGAACAGGAGAATGCAGTATGGCTGCTAGCCAGTATTAATGACTTCCCTAACAGCAAGAATGATAAAATTTATAAGACTAAGTCCTGCCCTACTTTATAAAATGTTGCATAAAAAAACTTATACTTACCTCTGGTGGTGGTTCCTGATCATTCTTCCACGATGCATCTGATCCCTTATCCCTGGGTGGGGTGGGGATGGGAGTCAAAAAAGTATTTATCACAATTCTGTTACGTGCTTATAACTTAAAACTACAGAAAATAATAAAGGACATGAGTTTAACCTTTAATTTTGCAATACACTTATGTGTCTTTTACCTTATTTCAAAAGATGTGGGAAGTTCCTAAGAAAAACACAAAAGTTGGGCAAATATAAATATTAGGATTAGGGAATTGGAATGAGAAGCCAAGGCTATGGTGTGCAGTGGAAAGCAGATGGACAGCGCTTTTGATTTTTGTTTTCATGATATTTGCAGTTTTCACAAAACTGAGTTTTAAAAAAACCCTTATTTCACGCCAACCGTAGATCGGAAGTTGTTCCACGTGCGAACTACACAAAACTGACTGAGCCATTCCCTTTTCAAAGATTTTACAGGTTTAATGGCAGAGATATCAATATGAATTATTTTCTCCTCAGTTTACCTGAGGAATGTCAGTAATCCTCTATGAGTAACCAAGGCTTATTCCAACACTGATTCTCAAAGCAGAGAGGGTCAAATAAAGGCTAACTACAAATAGTTTGAGGAAGAGGAAGAGGAGCTGCTTTAAAGATTCTGAAGGACAATATAACAACTGGCATGTGTGAAATGTGTAATTGCAGCTGAAAATCAACAACTTTTGGTGGAGAGTTTTATACTTTACAACCAACAGAAGTACAGAAATCTATTATGAGCAGTATAATTTGTGAAAGCTCATTTTTAATCTTTTAAATTTTGTTAATTTCATAGTTTCAAGTACTATTTTGTTATTCCATTATGTTAAAATATCACAAAGTAAAATATTACAAAGTATTAGGACTAGATGTCCTTATTGTTTTAAACTAGATCTCAAAAATAAGATTCCCAGGAATTAAGGCCATTAAAATCAATGTACAGATGTCAGTTTGCTGGCACAACATGAAAGTTGTTAAGTTTGCTTTAAATTTTTGATACAGAACTTTGACATTATATATGAGTATCAATGACTTTTCCATCACTTAAAAGAAAAAAAGCATTTCCTCAATTGTCATTTCACACATGCGCCTTAAATACAGCTCTGGTATTCCTTTCTGCATACGTGACATCTCATGATCTGGACTGCTGTTAGCCTGGAATCACAGGCATAAATGGGAAAAATTCCCCAACTACTGCATCTATTACAAAATATCAAAATCTACTAATGGAAAGATCAAGCAACATTTCAAAAAGCACTTTTAACAAGACAGTAAGTACATGAGAAACTAAGATCAAAATAACCTCATCAGAGAACAGTAAGCTTGAAAGGAGCTGAACTTCTCTACCTCAAAGACAAAGTCCTCTACCGAGTTCCCATGACAGACGCCAAAATGCAGTCTAGAATACAACAGTTTTCCTGGGGGAGGGAGGTTTCTGAAATATAGGTCTAATTTCCCAATTCATTGATTTACTACTACTTCTTAATAGAAGAACTGCAAATCAAAACCAAAGACTGAATCTATTATTTAAAATCTATTTAAAAACCATCTTCAGAAAACCTCTTCAAGTTTATCTGTTTTAAGCTAAAATACTCTATTTGTTAAAAAGCTGCATATGTGGCATATCCACAGCAGTATCTTTATATTCAAAACAGGATGAAATGCTAAATATTTAAAGCATTTTAGAACATATTAATATCTTGAAGGCTTTGTGTCTATTTAATTCCTCTTTCTTGTCAGTGTTATTTAGGAAAATAACCTTATGCAATCTGAAGAATAACTTAGGCAAAATATTCCTCCAGATCTTTATGTAGATTCTTAAACATGAGTTAAATCAATTATCAGGACTAAAATTTTCATCTCTCAAATAAATGAAATTTGGTGACTTGAGACTTTATTTAATATGTAAGTGGCATAAGTAATCTTATGCCATGCAACTGGGGCTGGTACCTTTGACATAATATCAAAGTTACTCAGTGACCAAAGCTCCTTTGTTTTCCTGCAAAAACAGCATCTATAAAAATCTATCGCCTAGGTTTTAAGTTTCCAATAAAAGAAGAGCTAGAACTAAAAGGAACTTCTTTGTCAAACTGAGTGCAAAGTCTTTCTGGATTTAACCTTCCCCCAATCTTTGGCAGTCTTTTCTTCCACTCCTAATCTGAAAATATTTTTAGTAGCTCATATTCATTACATCATTCGAAAGCATTCAAGTTATTTTTATTTAAAAAAATCTATTCTACTTAAATTCATATGCTATCTGATGATATAAAAAATTAAATAACATAATTATAACAAGTTCAACTGATACAAACAGCTCTACGACTAACAGCTGGCAACAGCTAACATTTGAAAAATATTCAACCAATGGGAGCAAAAATATAAAAAAATTGCTGGTCACATGCCACAGAAATCACTTAGCATTATTTGTAGAGAAAATGGAGAGCACTGGTTTGTTGGTTAGGTCAACTCCATACACCATGGCTTTCTACACAATTCTTCAGGGACACGTGTTAGTTGTCTCTCTACAAACTTACAATTTATAAGCAAAATAAAGAGATATACTCATTTTTTTTTCTCTTGAAAATTAAGTTTTATTGAAGAGCAAGGTCTCTAAATAGAATCCCAAGAGAATTTTACTTAACTGAAAAAAAAGTTATTAAGAAATGATAGTAATATTAGTACTAATACTAAAATAGCAAGTACATTAAACGAAGTATATAATGGAAAAAACACTGAACTAGAATCAGATAGTGTACAAGGCTCAAATGTGCTCGTAATGGCTGATTATTTCATTTTTTGCAAAAGATATGAGTTCTACGTACAAAATCTGAAAATAAATTGTAGGCTTCAAAGATATTGTTAGGAAGATAAATGAACTCTTTGCAAGGGAGACACAATATAACTATAAGAAACTACATCACTGAGAATTATTCTTGAAATGTAAGTTACGTAAGTGAAGAACAACATGGCAGTAAAGTACTTACTGTTTAAGTTTTTCTGTGAATATATATTGGGTGAAATCTTTCATTGATGGAGCAAAATACATAGTCTCCTTTATTTTAATACCTTTACTCTCAATGTGATCTGAAGAATTAAACCGTAACACATAAAATGGATGTGCAACAGGTCCAAATATCTCAAATATCTGTAATAGAAACACAAAGTCCTCTTTTAACATGTAAAATAACTATTTGAAAAGTCAGCAGTGTTTTCTTTTAAAAATCCCACTGATAATTGCTAGAACAAGGTAATTTTGTCAATGTTAGGGCAATAAAATAATTTTTATTTATATTTATGTCATTTTTACATACTCAGTCTTCATGTATTGATTAAAATGCACTCGCTCATTCCAGATTTCCCTTCTATGAATGTAAAAACAACAGTAACAAGTTTGTTCCTCACCAAATTCAAATCATTTTGGTGGTACCAACTAGATGCAAATTATGATTTTTTTAAATTATTGTTCATTTAAGTTGTAAGGTACAAAGAAAAGGATTATAACTGGTAACTTTTGAGAAATAACATGCATACATTTGGAATCATCAGATGGGAAATATAAAAGCAAGCTTCTAACTTCAATAGGTGTTAAATCGCTTTTGCTGTTTCCATAGTGTCAGGAATTTTGTAAAATTAAAGACTTTTTCTAATTTAACAAATAATAAAGTAGAAGTTATTTACGTTTAAAAAACACAAAGATGGTGCAGCCTTTAACATTTAACTAAAAGAACTGCTTTTAGCAGAACCACATATTTTACTTCTGAAAACGTTTTAAGAATAATGAAAGGAAACCTCTTGGTTTCAAACTGTATTTTCTTCTCAAAATACGTGAATTAAAAAATATATTTTCTGGCTGGGTGTGGTGTGGCTCACTCCTGTAATTCCAGCACTTTAGGAGGCGAGGCAGATGGATCACCTGAGGTCAGGGGTTCAAGACCAGCCTGGCCAACATAGTGAAACCCATCTCTACTAAAAATACAAAAATTAGCCGGATATGGTGGCAGGCACCTGTAATCCCAGCTACTCAGGGGGCTGACGGAAGAGAATCGCTTCAACCCAGGAGGCAGAGGCTGCAGTGAACCGCGATTGTGCCATCGCACTACAGCCTAGTGGACAAGAGCGAGATAATATATGTATATTATAGAGATAAGACCATGACCAATGCCAGTACAGATTTTTCCAGTCTTTTTTCTAATATGTTATTTTTTCTTTATGACCATACTGTAAGTTTTGTATACTGCCCCTTTTTAAAAACCTGAAGTTGTTCCATGTTATATTCTTTGTAAGTATAATTTTAGCAATTATAAAACACCTCTTTACAGAATCAGAACAACTTATTTAACTTCTTTCTTTTTGTAGGACATTTAGGCAGCTTACAATTTGTTCAACATAATACATGATGCCATGATAAAAATCTTATATATAAATCTCTATACTTCAGATTTCCTAAAAATTGATTTGTAAGGAGGGGAAGTATTGAAGCTGAAAGTACGATAATTAACACTAAGGCATAAAAGTTTTAATGGAAATTACTAAATAGCTTTCTAAATAGCTTGGACCAATTTATACCAATTGCCTTGAACATAGTTGTTTTATCACATCCTCAGTTCTTGATTTTTGATAGCAAATGCTCTGCACATTTTATGATCTTTAGTACAGCACTGAATCTTTTATTCGTTTTCACTAAGGCATAAAACGGCTCACCTATCAGGGCACCACCATTCTGAAGATACGTGTACTCTAAAAAGAAGTAGTGACATTAAAAACTATTAAAATGCCAATGTATTATGAAATAACACTAACAGCATCACAAATTTAAAGCTTTAAAAAAGTGTAAAAGCAAAAAACTTTAAGAAAATAGCAAGACATTTGCTTTGAAAAGGTTTAGATAAATCCAGTAGACCTCATCCAGTAAGAACTGTGAAGGACGGAAGAGGTGTACTCAGCACCACTCTTACTGGCCTATCTGACATATATTATTGTAGTCTTATTTTCACTTAAAATTGTTTTAAAAACAATTCACAAGTTTAATTCCCTCAAATACAGGCAAACCCAATTCTTCGTTTGGGCAGAGATTAAATGTCCCATCAACCAGGAAAAAACACTTCCTATAATAATGAATGTGAAGGCCATATTTAGAAAATTGTGAAACAAAATGAAATTTATTTATAATCTACTTCCTTTGTCTTATTTTATTTCTTCCCTATTGACCAATCCACCAATCCCCATCAACAATTATAAATAAAACATGAAATTCATACATTCTAAAAAAAAAAAAAAAAAAAAACCTTTTAAGTTTCCTGTGTATTCATTAATATAAGGTAAAATAATCAGTATGCAACCTGGTACATAGACTGTTTCCCAGGTATTTGTTTCCTAGATAGCATGAATTCATTTCCTAAGAGTGAAAAACGATTTCAATGGAAAAATTCCTTGCAAACTTCAGGTCTATGCAGTATGGTTTGAACTAAAATATAAGTGGCATTCAAAATTCTTGGACAAAATCAAAGCATAATATTTTAGTTGACTGTTCGTAGGTTCTGAAGTGTTTATGAGCCACAACTATAATGAAATCATTATAAAGTTTTAGGTAAAACAACATTACAGGCAGTAGATAACAGGAAGCCATACACTAGACAGTATGTGACATGAGCCAATACTAATAGGTATGTTACAGGAAAACTTGACCAAGTTCACATAAGCAATTTAGCTAATCCAGAGTAGAAAACAGGAATTTAATAATATTTTAAATCACCATTAGCCTCTGAGTGTAGAGTTTAGATTGACTAATACCTAAGAGCTAAACTGTAAAGAGTAACTTAAGACACAGCAAAGCTCAGGCCAGCCCACTTCTCCTCATACAGCTCCATATGAGGCACCCATATTCCTTCTCGGTCATTCCACCCAGCTTAGGGGATTTTGTAACTTCCGTACTACCTGATTCAAGATAAAAGCAAAGGAAGTAAAAGATTGTAAGGAGAGTATAAGAAATTGAATTTGGAAAAGTAGCAGCTGAGACCTCTACTATGAGGTGGGCAAGCAGCTTTCTTTGTATCTTTAAAAATGGTATATATTCTGTAGGTGTTCCTATAAAAATTTAATCCAACTGATGCTTTATACTTGCCCTGTCATTGAGAAGTGGTTTCTTAGGTATCCTTTCACTTGGCTCTAGCTGATAATACTCACCATTTTTTACTCAAAGGCATCATATTTTTGCTACAAGATCTCCAAGGATTCCTATCACACACAGAGGTTAATACACACCATAACAACAACGTGGTACAGCTATAATGTAGGGTCTGCTGGGAAAAGTAACTGACAAGCAGAGAAGATATAGAGTGCATGCAGCTCCCCAAATTCCATCCCAGCATAGGATGGGCTTAAATGTTCTATGTGCACCATGGCAAAAGTTTCAGTGGCGTAGAAGGCCTGTTTGAGCCAGCAGGCTGGGCGGGCACAGACAATACTGCAAAAGGGAGAATGAGCTGTACTCTCCTCCCCCTCTCCATACACACACCATGTCACAAACTTATAAGTTATCTAGAGGGGGCTAGGTAACTCCCAGTTTTTCTATTATCTAGGAGGGGACTAGGTAAATTCCAGTTTCTCTAAGTAACAATAACTACATCAAGGAATCTCCAGGACTAGGAACAATGCTGGCAGACTGTGCCTGTGAAAGGCCAAGATTTGCATGCTGCCACCTGGGAACAGCCTTTAAAGAATGTCTCTCCAGGTACGCCAGCTTTGGGCTAAACTGCCAAAGGAGAAAGGAAATGAGGAAATGAACCTTTACAACTATTCAACATTGTCTTTTATCAATCGCTTTGTGCTTTTTTCAATTCCCATTAACAAAAATGAAGAAAATACAGATAAATGGAGTATTCTAATCTATTAGGTAAACTGATCATTTCAATCACTGTGTGTATTACTGTATCACAAGTTACCTTGAAATATATCATGAGAACTGAGGGGGTGGGGAACAACACTCCATCAATATAAAAGAGTCCTCTAGAAAATCATCATATCCTAGCAAACAAGACAGTAATATAATCTTTTAAAAAGGAATCAGTAAAAATTTCCTACCCACTGATATATGAGAAGGAAACAGATTTCACTAGTTATCAAGAGACCTAGCAGTTATTAGGATTAAAGGGCAAAGGTAAGAATAAAAATCTGAGACTGTCCTCCCTTAATCAGTGGGGAAGGTAAAGGGAGGTGGAAGGGAAATGAACCTGGGTTGTAATCTCATCCATTTCAGCTTTGTGACTTTTTAGCAAGGTTTCTCAAGTTTTAAAATAAAGGTAATTCTACTTCCTTGCAGGGTTTTAGTGAACTTAAAATGATAACATAAATATCACTGTAGCTGATTACTATTGTGTTACTGAAGAGGGAAAAGATGTTCAATGGCTTGCTACTGAAGGTAAAACTAATTTAGTATTTAGATAAGACATGCTAACAATCTAAAAGGTACTCAGTTTCATATTGTGCTTCTTGGTTTGTTTAACAAATACTTTCTAATCTCTACTTCCACTACTATTTGGGGGAATCAGTATTTTTCAAAGACTTGTCACAAAGTCTTTCAAAAGCATTTATAAGGCATTCTATGTAAAATTAGAAATAGATTTAATTTTTGTCAACAGGCTTATGCCATATAACTAAAGTTAGAGGTACAAATGTTATATTTTAACTGACTCCTTTCAAAGTTAAATAACAGCTGAATATTAATATTATTAGTCACATTTACATGTCTAGAAATTCAAATGTAGTGGAAAATACAAAAAAATGCCGTTTAGAGGTTTTAATTTAGCAAAGTGTTGAGTATTTTCAGATTAAAATTGTCTTAAGTTAGCTACTAAGAAAAAAAGACAACTGTCATTAAAATCACAAATAGCTCCTTTCTTGTTTGTATTCAACTCAATACACATTTACTTGGCAAAAATAATTTCCAAAGAACTGTACTAGGTACAATGGGGGATATCAAGGTGAATAAAACTGTCCCTATTGCCAGGAAATAAATACTTACTTAGTATTTATATTCTTGATTTTAGAAAGTTATTATGTCTTCTGCCGACCAGTCAGAATTGCCTACTTGCTGGGTACAGTGCACAGTTTTCTATATTAAGGTGGACATGCAAGGTTGTTACATTAGAAAGATGTTAAAAGGGACCAAATCTTTTTTTTTTTTTTTTTTTTTTTTTTTAAGAGTTCTAGTTACTCCACTTTTTATTGCCAGTTAAATTTGTTATGTTAAGTGTGTAACAGTATCTCATTGTGGCTTTAATGTTCATGGCTTATTTGCCATTTTTACATTTATGATATGTTATCTGTTCAAATGTTTTGTCCACTTTTAAATTGCTTTGTAAATGTTGGGTTTTTAGACTTCTTTTTCTATTCTGGTTACAAGTCCATATCAGACATATCATTTGGGAAAACTTTCTCCCAGTGTGTGCTTTAAAAAAAAAAAAGAAGATAATACAAGGGACCAAATCTTATAGTAATTACTCGAGTGCACATATTTGTAATTCCCCAGGATGTAAGATACAGTGACAATTCACTGCTGTCAGTGAAATATTTTTCTATTTGGAAAAGATTCCACACTGAGCTTCCACCTGAGGAAGTCAAAGTCTGAAAAGGCTGAGAGCCACTATTCAAAGGAGCTCACAAGACAAAAATGCTTAAGAGCTACTATACTATGGGAAGTCTTCTTCACTCAGCTGGGTATATGGAGGGTAGGAAACGATGTGCCATACATTACGTAGACTCACTGCCTAGCAAGTTATCTGACAAACACTAGGAAAGAATTTTATACATGTGTATTTAATAACTCATGCGGCAAAGAGTAATAATCAGTAGTAAACCAATTTATAGACAGATACGAAGTACTGAAGGAAATCAAGAATGTACTGAAACTAGAGAGCTCTAGATTGTCCATCAATTAAAATAAATAAACTCTTCTGAGAACTGATGGGGAAAGTCAGAAAAAAACAATAAATAAATAGAATAACTTGTAAGATTTGAAATGTTTTACAAACCTTTCCTGCTGCTTGTCGATCACTTTTAAAAATTACAGTCTCCTCATTAACTGGAGGTAGGTTAGTCATAGATTCAATTATTACTGAAAAATAAAATAGATTACTTCAAGATTTACTTATAAGAGAATGTAGAATTTTAATGAAAATCTAAGCTTTAATTCCAATATAATTTAAAATAAAATTGAAGGTGGGATTATTACCTCATTAACCATTTCTCTTCAGTAAACAAAGTCTACTTATTACCAAATATCACTGGGAAATGTTTTATACCTATTTTTAATATAAAAAGCTACAACTCTAAGGGAAAAAAATTAAAATGCAAATCCTACAGAAAATCTGAATCATCCATTAAAGAGTCAACAAATTCAAGCTATGCACATATTCTCAAGTAATTTTTACTAAAAGTAGTGTAATCACATTTAGTTGTAAAACTGTTTTAAAAGAAATTAGTCTTCTTTCTTACTCTTAAAAATTCTTTTCTACGAAGCACTGTTTAGTTAATGGTATACGAAAATGTTAAATAAAAGGCTTCACAAAAGCATCTTCCTATGAAAAGAAGAAGTAAAAGTGCTAGAGCTCACAGTAATTTTTATCATTACACAAAATTTCCCTCCTCAAAAAGCAAAAGCATAATCTCCAAATCTCCAGTTCTTTTAAATGACACAAGTGTTAAAGAACTGATCTACCATAACAAAGAGAAAACACACACACACACAAACACACTCTCAATAAATTTTTAGAAAATCAGAGCCACAAGTAAGAACACTTTGTTATATTACATAGATAATACCATGTCCACTAAGGGAATAATCAGTCGTAAACCAATTTACAGACAGATATGAAGAACTGAAGGTACTTTGGGAGGCTGATGAGGAAGGATGGCTTGAGCCCAGAGTTTGAGACCAGCCTGGGCAACATAGCAAGACCTCATCTCTATTAAAAAAACAGTTAGTACTTCCGAATTCCAAATATACACATAAGCAACAGATCAAGGGGCAACATGTTTTGAGTTAAATCTGCAACAGTACTATGTACTGATTTTGACCCACTTACTCTTTATTCCCATTAGGTTGATAATTATTTTAGTCTATGTTAGTCAAAATAGTATTGTTAAAAATGCAAAAATGACATGCATTATTCCATGTATGTCATAGAGTTTACATTTTTTTTTTTGAGAATCAACATTATGACCTAAAATTTTTCTGTATACATCAAGTCTAATAAATGTTTAAATCATACTAATCAAGAAATTAGTAGCTTGTTTATCTATACATATTATTAAATACCATAAGATAACTCTAAAACTAGTAAATGTAATGATTCCAGAATCATGGAATTTTAATTATTATTTTTGAAAAGAAGGTTCATTTTAATCTACATTTTTATTAATAAACTAAAAAAGTACAAAATCATGTATTAATTTTTTAAAATATCAATATAGACACTGTTAGAAAAAAGTCAAAAGAAAAAGTCCGATTTCTATCACTGACTCACTATACAACTGGTCCTAAGAGCAACTGACTTGAATTTTTCTGTTTCCTTAGGTCCTATGGAGGCTGGTGGGCAATTTAGGTCCTCTTCACAGTTTCAAAATCCTATTACTTTGTCAGTACTGAGTTCTACTCTCTGGCATATCCTACTATGAGTTAACAGTACCTGCATTAACAAGAATCTGTTCTCTTATAACTCAGCAGCTTCATATTTCATGCCAATAACAGTATTAAATCACAAAACTTTCTCATGTGTTTTTAAGACAAAATCAAAGGTGCTCCCCCAGAGATATCCACACTCTAATACCCGAATCTGTAAATACATTACATTTTTAAGAACCTTTGCAGATGTGATTAAAGTTAAGGACCATGAGATAGGGGAGATTATCCCGGATTATGCAGGTAAACTCAATCTAAAAAGTCTTTAAAAGCAGAGAACCTGTCCACGTATGGTTAGAGTGAGGTGAGATAATGGAAGAAGGCTCAGAGACAGATGTTACATTACTGGCCTTCAGGATGAAGAAAGAGAGCCAAAAGTCAAGGAATGTGGGCAGGCTCTAGAACCCAGAAAGAGCGAGGAAATAAGATTCTTCCCTAGTACCTACAGAAAATAACTCAGCCCTGTTAACACTTTTGATTTTAAGCCCACTGAGACCCACATGAGAACTGTATGACAAAATTGTGCTGTTGTAAGTCACTAGGTCTGCAGTAATTTGGTATAGTAACATTAGAAAACTAATAAACCAAATCAAAGGAAATTCTGGAGGAAGTATGTCAGTAAAAGCAGACATTTAAATTTCTATAAAGAAACTGTATTTACATATAATTTTAGTATAGGAAAACTGAATTTTATCTCTTCAAACTTAATGACTATAAAGTGTTAATTACGTATGTCTAAAATTTACTAGTCATAAAAGTCACTGATTCAATTATTAGTGTGTGTTTGGATATAATTTTTATTAATAAAATTCTTAACATACCTAGTTGTTCGATAATACTTGAAACCATCCCAAGAGGCTTTAACTCAATATCTTCAGGCAGAATAATAGTGAGTTCTTCAACAGAAGGCAGTTCCTATAATTAAAAAACAAAACAAAACAAAACATTAAACTTCCTCCAGCTTCAACAACTTAAAAAAAATAAATTTTCCATTTAAAGTGCTACACGTCTCTGAAAATGTAACATTAAGTGCTTAGAGCATCTCTTTAATGTTATCCTTTTAGTGGTTGCAAAGACTTGTGATAGCACTTCTCTCCCTCCAACATTTTTCCACCTGAGTGACTCAACAGGTCTCAAGTATACACCCCAAATTCAGTTAGACTAAGAATAGACGTAAGTACTATTCTAGATTCTTTCAGTCACACTTGAACAAGAGACTACCTACTTCCTGTAAAAAAGGCTATTATCAGCCAGAGACATTCCATTTGAAAAGAAATAATTCTACTGGTAACTATAATTTCTCCACAGAAGTTCTTTTAGCTGTTTTGTTAAATTGGTTAATTAATTAGTTTGACTGTGATTAAATAGAACACAGAAGCAGCAATCTTTTCTGGGACTGTGTCAAAAAGAGTTGAATGGCCTCTTCAGGAAAAAGGAAATGACACCTATGAGTGAAATATTGAAGTCCTGAAAAAAGAATGCAGGCTTTAGCCTATAAAAACTATGAAGGTGTTGCCTGATACCTTCCCTATCCAGGTTTAAAAAGTAAGTTTCTTTACACCTAAAGATTTCTCTTTTCTTACCCAGCTGCAAACTGCATCTCAGTTGCTATGGAAACTAGATATTGAAGTACAGATGAATCTGAAGAGAAATCTAAGAATAAATCCGACCTTAGCCTTTAGATTAAAAACACAGCTTTCTGTTCTTGACCCTTGCCAAATGATATAACTCTCAGAAGGAAGCTTTTCCTCAAGATGGCTTGAAGTGCAAAGACCCTACCAATGGCATTTCAGGAGTTCAACTGGGAGAAGGATAACTTTTTGAGAAATGCTGGAAAAGATGTGAAAACCTACATAACACGTAGTATACTGCAGATGAATGCATCTTGAGTAATCATATTACCCTATGGAAACTTAAACTAGGTTGTTAAAATCATTCAACCAGAGTTGATAAGCAGACATGTAAAATACATTTTGTTTCTGGGATATGCTATTTTCTGATAAAGGATTACTTATGGATAGCAACACTACGGGTCTCAACCAACTGATGCAGAAGGAAGTCAGCAACGTGCCTTTGTATGGTTAGTCTGCCTGGTGTTAGAGGAAATTATTTTGTTTTATCCATCAGAATTCTTATGAGTACTTTTAAAGAGAGAATAACCACTTGCCCTTTCATCATATTAAACATGGAAAGCCTTATCTTGGGAAGACTATGGTTTGAAAGTGGTTCATGTGTATATCAGAATGGAGAAGGGAGTTTAGTTGTTAGAACAAACTGTGACATTAAATAGCCTTTTTACAGAAGTTCTTAGCTAAAGAAATCTCACACCTTGTTAAATATAAGACTGGATAACTATAATTTTGGGGGATTGCAGGGAAGAGGACTTTAATGGTATTTCAGAGGACAATTGTGAGAGGAGTTTCACAGTGACTCTGGTTCTGGGAGTTGCTCCTCTTGTAAGTGGCAAATGTCATTTGCTAATCCAGAAGTACAGTGATAAAATCTGTCCCATTGCCTGGCCATATTATAAGAAATTTCAGTACTTTTGGATTGGGATAAAGCCTACTGGTTAAATATTCTCAAATAAATAAGTGCTATTTAACCAGCATGAAAGGCCCCTGGTTTTGTATTTTCTATTATGAGGAATAAAGGCCCATGTAAAATAATATTTATGCTTTGATATAAATCTAAACTGATACTGTTTTGCTTTTGTTGTTTGTTTAAAGTATAAAAGTAAAACATGTTCCTATTTTTACAAAAGGAAAAACTCAAGCAGTATGGAAGGATACAAAGTAAAAAGCAAAAATCCCCCTACTTTATTCCTTTCAACCACCCAGTGCCAAGCCCCATAGATAGCGAATGTTAACATGTATCTTTCAAATACATTTACAATGCAGATATAAACTTGAATTCTAACTTCAAAATATTTTTTACTTAAATAAAATATCCATACTTTAATACAAGGTATCCTTTTTACCGATCATACCCTGTACATCTTTCTATACCAAACAAAAACACATATCTAATTTTATTTAAACACTTAGGATATTCCACTGTATCAGTGGCACTATAATACACTAGCCGCTTGACACAACATATATCTGCCCTTTTAAAACTTTTGCCACTACACACAGCGATACAACATTCTTTTACATATATCTTTGTGTAACCCCTGTGATAGATTATTTTGAGTGGTCCTGATAAGACTAAAACATATGCATATTTAAAATTTTGACAGTTACTGCTAAATTTCTTCTTAAAAAGTCACATCAATTCACATTTCCACAATGTATGAGAGATTTCCCCACACCCTTGCCATTACTAGTAAGTAAATTTTAAATCTTTGCCAGTCTTACGAATATAAAATAGTATCTTGCTTTAATCTGAATTTCTTCATAAGGAAGAGTGAACATCCTTGGATGTATCCTGGCCATTTTAATGTGTGTTATGAATTGTTTCTTGTATAACTTTACATATTTATGAGGGGCTTATCTTTTTATTAATTCATTAAAAAAAAAAAAAAAAAACCTTTGGATGTTCAAGGACATTTGTCTTTTATCAAATATGTAGCAAATATCTACTCCCTTACCCCACAGCATGTTTGGTAGCTAAAGAACTTAAACTATTTCAGTTGTTTAGTCAACCTTTGGCATTTTAATTTTTATGTAGTCAAGTATGTATATATATATTTGGCTTTTGAAACTTGTGTCACATTTAGAAAGGTCCTCTGTATCCCAAAATCACTTAAAATTCACTATTGTTTTCTTTATTACTCTAGTTTCATTTTTTTAATATTTGCATATTTGGTCCATTCACAATTTTATTCTTGTATAAAAGTGCAGCAGTGATTGGCTTTATCTTCATCCAAACTACTAGCCAGTTATCCTGACATGCTGTAGAATAATCCATCTTTTCTCTCACTGATTTGAAAAACAAACTTTAACATATACTAAGTACACTTACATATTTGGGTTTTTTACTGAATCTCCATTCAATTTCTCTGATCTAGTTCAGTGTCAGTACTAAACTATTTTAACAACTGTTTTCATAAAGCAATTCAGTATTTGAGATGATGAGCTGAGCTAACTCCTTTACCCACTCCATAAATATTTTTCCCCTTGGAATTTTTTTAACTGTTCTCACATGTTTATCTCGCTACATTTCAGAACTATTTCATATTAGTGTTATTGGTACTGATTGAGATCACACTTAGTTATAGTTGCCTTCATAAAGGGTCCTATATAAGTGCTTAGGCTCATTCCAAGCTATTTTATATATTACTCGCTATTATAAATTCCTATTTAACATATTTTATTACTATTACAAATAGACCCTTTATAGGGTATTGCTACATAAGAAAGCATCATGCTGAAATTTACTTTTAGTAATTTTCTTGTATATTTATTATACAACCATATTTTCAAAGAATAAGTTGTCCTTCTTTTCAATATTAGTACAACACAGCTATCATTTTTCAGATGATACTGGTTGACAATTCCAGAATCTCAAATATGAAACAATTGTGATGACAGTGGACATCGCTAACAGGAATGTTCCAAATCCTAAGCATAATGATGCATTTTTATCGGAATTTCTTTTTAATGGGTTAAGAAAGTATCCATCTATTCCAATTTTAATGAAATTTTTAAAATCAGAAATAAGTATTGAGTTTCATCAAATATTCTTTCGTCATTTTGAGATCATTATAATGTAATTTTCTATAAGTTGAGCAGTTCAGTCTACAGGGTCTGATGAAGTCCTGATGTTCTGCTCTCAAGAGTACCAGAAGACATCCAGTATGAGGAAGATAAGCGAAAATACATAAAGCCAGATTATTTGTAGTCAGTCAAGGACTCACAACTTTGGTCAAAAACAGAGTCTGGCAGGCCCTCTTAGTTCCTGTTGCTGTTCCATGTTTCCAACCTATATACTAGAAGAATGAAAAGTTTTGCCCACAAAGGTGAAGGTTCTCTGATTCTGTGTAGAACCAAACTTTGGGGAAAACAGACACAGACACTGTTATCTGAAATCACCACCATATTTCCAATACCAGTTCAGTGATCCTAGTACTCTGTAATATAGGAATGTACAGTTTCATGGGCATTCCTAAAAAGGCCAATGATGGCATTAAGTTGCCTCTTGATAGTAACAAATCTACCTATAAAAGTGATGCACATGAAATCTCACCCCAAATACTCCACAAAACATAAAAAGTATATAAAAACTAAATAGTATATACAAAATATGTAAGAGATAAGTGAAACCATCCTTGTACAATTCCAGGTTAAGAGCCTGTTATAGAGTCTGCCTTTGAAAGTCCAGTTAAATGAAGCAGTATATATTAATTTTGAGAAAGGCACATATTTGGAGGTCTGAATTAAGGGAAAACAGATCTATCTGTTTCTTTTAAATGAGCACGCTAAGTGAGGAGGACAGGCTGGGCACGGTGGCTCACGCCTGTAATCCCAGCACTTTGGGAGGCCGAGGCAGGCGGATCCTGAGGTCAGGAGTCAGAGACCAACCTGGTCAACATGGTGAAACCCCATCTCTACTAAAAATACAAAAATTAGTCGGGCATGGTGGCAGGTACCTGTAATACCAGCTACTCGGGAGGCTGAGGCAGGAGAATCACTTGAACCTGGGAGGTGGAGGTTGCAGTGAACTGAGATCGCATCACTGCACTCCAGCCTGGGTGACAGAGTGAAAGACTCTCAAAAAAAAAGAGAGAGAGGAGGACAAAGAGGAAAAAATAATCCAAACGCCACCAAGAAGGCACCCAAGAGATGTGCTTTCCATGAAAATGTCTGGCGGGTTCAGAGAGAACTTTAAAAGGTTCGAAGGGGATAGATTCCTGCAAGGTATAAAAAGCAATTTCCTTTGGCAGCCATATCAGACAAGGTAAAGTAAAGATTTTTGTCTTGATCTATGAATGCCAAATGTCACCATCTCTTTCTCAACTAGCAAATTTAATCTACTGTATCACTACCAAGCCTAGTCATTCTTTATCAACTATCCTGCTGCTTTGCTTTTTTCTAAACATATTGTCGTCCAACATTTCTGTATTTACTTAATGTCTATTTCTCTAACTACACAATAAATCCAACCATAACTAGGACCTTTTTAGTCCCAATCATAACGAGGACCCAGTCTTGTTCATTGCTATAGCACCCAAAAAGATGGTTAGCACATAGTAGGTATTTAGTATTAATATATATCTATTAAATGAACTAGCCTACCTCTTCAGTCCAAGCTTAACAAAAATCTCAAAAGTCAGTCTTAGTCTGAGCAGAAATCAGATAATGAAAATATAACCCGATATAGAATCCTCAAAGAACGAAAAAGGCTTGAACCTAATCTTCTCAAAAATAAAATTTAAAAGCCAGGCTTCCAAGGAAGCTTAACTGCCTAGGATTGATGCATAGGTACCTCTGGGTTGCAGCAGCAAACATTAGTACAATTATTAGATTAACATTTGGCTCCCTGATAACACAGCTGCTGCCCCTCCTATGATAATGAATAAATCTCCTCAGATACAAAATCTCCTTTAAGGAAATAAAAATCAATCACTTTGCTTTTCCACATTTCAGGGAAGTGTGTATATGTGTGACAGAGAAGAGAAACACAGACACACTCCAATAAAGGGGAAAATATGGCCAGAAAACATACTGTGGGACCATTCTGGCAGTGCACAAAAGGTATAAACAATCAGATGTAAAATGCATACAAGTAAACTGAAAAAATTGAAAGTAGAGGTGATAGGAGAGGCCTGGGATAGAAAGACCTTCTTCATCACCCATAAGCAACAACCAAAGGTACTAAAAATAAAAGACAAGGCGATTTACTGCAGATTAGAAAGATTAAAGTATCAGCCTGGATACCCCACAACCCTTGTTAGAAGAATGATGAGTAGATAGGAAAGACTTTTTATTTTATTTACACAATATTAGATAAAAATTTAAATTTAATTAAGATTAAATAAAATTTAAAACTCAGTCTTCAGTCACACTAGCCACAATTCAAGTAAGACAGCACAATATAGACATCCCCAACACTGTAGCTCTATTACACAGCACTGCTTTACATTCTCACATATCAAAAAAGCCCTCCATTACAAAACACATTCCCAGGTATTAATAATATCAATGTATTTCTGGCCATTAACACAGGTATAATTTTAAGACCACATTTTAACAACATGCAGCATACTACTAATGAAGTCTTAATGATAATCTGAATACTCTACTTGGGAAATGAAGATGTGTGATAAATCTATATTTAAATTTTATTGTTTCCCAAAATTAAAATGCAACTAAAAACCTGTTCTGGATGTACATTATCTGCGATTAGAAGTAATTATTTTATCATACAAATAAAATTATTATAAATGTTTACTAACAAAAAATCAAAGAACAGGAAAAAGTTTTTCTGGACCCATTTATTCAATACTTCTATACATAACAAAGAGTAGGAAAGGAAAGGAAGAAAACTATTTCATTCACATCATTAGCAAATGAAAAGCCTGCATGGAAATAAACATCCCCAAACATCACAGCATTTGGGAAATGAACTACTAAAATTCAACATACTAAAGAAGCTCGACCATTTATTTCCTACACACTACACAGTTCCAAGTCAAAGGCTTTACTGAGAGGCAATATAATCCAAGCAAAAGCAATTTTAAAAACCTTACATTAGATGATTCATTCATCCTTCACTTTGAGAAAATATGCTACATGATTATTATTCAGAAACTAAATAATGAGAAAGTCCAAATGACCAGATTCCAATGTTGCTATGCAGGTCTCCACAAATACTAAAAACACAGCAGTTTGGAATGTGTCTATTACTAGTTCAGAATCTGCTTCTCCCCACTAATATGACTTCAGACAAATCTCTTTCTGGTTTCATTTTTCTTACCTACAAATAGTAAGGAAACTGAACAAAAGTTCGAAACAGTTATACAAATGGTTAACAACAATTTAAATGTCCAACTGCATGGAATCAAAAAGATAACACATTAATACAGAAATTATAGACTAGATTCGAACAAAACAATTACTGTGCTTCTGTGATAACAGATATTCATAATGATGGCATTAAAGACATGCAAGATCCTAACCACACTTCTGGAATATCCATGAAAGAGCAATTATTGTCTATGTTGTAAGATTATTATATTTCAATTTTCTAACATCTGTATGGTCTACAAGGTTACTCCGTTAAGCAAAATATTAAAAAAGAGTACCACATAACATTAAAAATCCATCCTATTAAAAATGAAGTTATAGACATACCATTCAAAAAATGGGTGCCTAGAACTTCCAATGCAAAAATGGAAGGAGCTAATATGTCAAAAATGGCCCTCTGAGAAGGTAACATTTATAATTTACAACACTCTTGACCTTTCTAGCATTTGTGAAGGCTTATTGAGCAAAAAACAGTATCAGTAAATTGATGACTTTCTAAAGCAAAATTATATAAGGAAGCTTCAGTAGGATTTTCACTCACAAATATGGGAAAAGGACAGCAGAGGTTGGTGGGAGAAGGAATCAAACATTCCAAATGAAAACTAAACCTTTTTGGTGTCATTTTGGGGAGAACTGAGAAAAGCGAGGAAGGTGGAATGAAATTATCTAATCACTTTTCTCATATTACCCAACACAGGACATGCACGTGGCAGCCAATTACCTGATGCTATTAGGTGAGCCTTCACTTTTCAGATATGGTTGGAAAGTAGGATCCAATCACTGGAGTACTGAGAGCCATGACTGAATTTTTTTTCTCTATAGCTGGTAAAACATATTGGAAAAAAAATGGATTAGGTCTGTAAACTCTGTGTCAACTATGACCATACTTAACATGTAGTCTAATTCATTAACTTATTCAGGGGAAGTAATTTTACAAGTTTCCATGAAACTCAGCTATTTATCACCAGTAAGCATTAGTCCCCTCATTAATTACCCTATTATGTATGACACTAAACTTAAGACACAGACAAGTCAATTAAGAAATGAGGGTCAACATTTCTTTGCAGTGTCTTGAGATATTTCTTTTTTAAACAAATACATTATTATCCTGTTTTTCTCTAAAATTCCTGTTAAGAGAAACAAAATTCATAAGAATATCTTCAAAATTTAATTTGTTTAAATATAAAACTATAATCCATCTCAACAAGGAAAAAACCTCCAACGATGAATATAACTCTAAGCCTATCTTTTATGTTAATTGAGTCCATAGTTCATCAACTTTAAGACACTGATTTTATATATCACGAAGATAAAAGGACTGCCAAATAATTGTAAAATGCCACAGAGTATTAGCCCAAATTTTTCAGAAATCCTTATTATCTCCCCTTCCACTCAATCCTATCACTTCTTACGTGCAGTACACCATCATCTGACATTCAGCCATTAACTCCCTGGTGTTGTTTTACTTTCAGCTAAAGTGTGTATGCTCACTCTCTAGCTTCATTGTTCTTGAACAGACATTTGTCTTTATCTTCTAAAGCAATCAGTAGAATTCACTTACTAGAAACTACTGAGGAATGGGGGAATCTAAAAAATTGAAAGCTTCTTGTGTGATAATTATATATGTATATACACAGGACATAAATGGATACTCTACTGAATGAGACAGTATTTATTTAATGTTTATGGAATCATTCATGCCTCACATAAGCTTTACTGAAATATTCTGTAAAATATAAAACTTTAATTTAAAAAATCTATTAATTATTTTTGAAGAACACTATTGAATATTAATGAAAAATGATCTCCTTTAAGTATATAAACCATTGCTTAAATAACAAGCACTTTGGGAAGAATGTTAATAAGTGCTACCAAAGTGTATTCTAAAATAGAATTTAATAGTTCAAAATATACATATAGTAATAAAAGCCTAAGTTAAAAGAGGCCTGCATTCAGGACAAAACTTATAAACCAAGTTAGGTCTTGAAAACAATATATTAAATTGATAATTACTAAGTGTAGACCAAGATGCAATACAATTTCATATATGATGGGAGATCAAACAGGCATGAAATATTCTACTGCAACTTCTAACTGCTTGAGGTGGTCCAGATATTTCCATACACTCATGTTAGGACATTTTAGAATGTGTCCACACTGCCACAATCAGGAGAGTAGAGTGTACTCAACCTAACTACTAAATGTACTTATTTTATGAAATAAGCAGTCACCAAAGCATGACAGCTAAATTTCCCCCAAAATTGCCAAGAAGTATTAATTTTTTTTCTTGGTCATGCTACATTATATGCCTAAATACACATTATTATCCCTATTGAAGTATTATCCATTTCTTATCTCCATAAACATTGTGCTTATAATTTTAAAATGTTATGTGAAGATTTTCAGGTTTTCAGAAAACAATGGGCACTAATTTATAAAACTCATTTCTGTTTAAGACTTTAAAAATTATAATCCCAAATGTTTTTATGACCCTACATTTTTAATTACACTTGATACATTTGAATGAAGAGTTCAGGGCATAAACTGCTGAGAAAATTGTTTAAAAAGAACCTCAATTTTCCAATTCATCAAAACACTAAATATATCCTATGCGGCTCAATGTAGTTCCAAAGCTGTAATATGTATGCTGCTTACAGTGACTGTGTAGGTTATATATGAACCTTCTGAGCATTAAAGAATTATTTATGTTTAAAAGAATAATTTTATCTAGTTAAACTTATTATTTGCGACATTATGAAGTGAGCCACTTAAGACTCTCCTTTTTCACTGCCACTATAGTTCACTAATTCCTCTTTTACTCTCTTCCCCTCTTACCACACCCTCACATTAAAAAAAGAAAAACTGGGTTATAACCACATCTTGGGATGGCAAGGTTTGGTTATGACCTATTTTAAAACTTACATCTTTCTAAGGTTTAAGAACAATCATAAAGTTACTTCACTGTAGTTCTCATATACCTAAAGATCTGCATTGTACATAGTTAGATCACAGAGATCGAACAACCCACAATGGAAAGATTTAAAGGGATAGATCCAGAGAGGTGACATTCCTGCTTGAGGCACAGACTAAATGGAGGTAAAAATTAAGCTACGCATGCCTAAGTGACAACAGGAAACTGTTAGAAAACACTTTAGAAAGTGGTTGGATGTAAAATTGGGTTAAATTGGGCTAAATTGGGCATGTCTATGTCCAGATCCCTGAAGGTCCAGCACAAATTCTAAAATTGGTTTTAACTATTTGGCACATTTTAATTTGTGTATACCTTTTAGCAGAAAAGTTCATTAATTTTCTTCAGAATTTTGTTAGATAGTTAAATTAATAGCCCACATAGAGCTTGACGCTGCATCTAGCTAAGATACACAACCTCTGCTGCCTAAAAGTCTAAGTGACATATCAGGAGGCCTGAACAAAATGGCACATACCACACCAGCTAGTACTAGTTGTGGAGAGGAGACACTTCCCAGAAAGAATGGATTGTCATTTAAAAAAAAAAAAAAAAACTAAGTTAAATAACAGAATTGTCCCAAAAGTAAGCAAGGAAATACAACACTAATAGCCAGTTCATGGGACACTGAAAGCAAAAGACGTCATTTTTAGAGCCAGAGATACTGAAATCCATGTATAAGCTAGAATTAAAAAGATAAATCTGGCCAGGCACAGTGGCTCACGTCTGAAATCCCAGCACTTTGGGAGGCCAAGGTGGGTGGATCACCTGAGGTCAGGCGCTCAAGACAAGTCTGGCCAACATGGTGAAACCCTCTCTCTACTAAAAATACAAAAATTAGCCGGACGTGGTGGTAGGCGCTTGTAATTCCAGTTAATTGGGAGGCTGAGGCAGGAGAATCGCTTGAGCCCGGGAGGTGAAGGTTACAGTGAGTCGAGATCAGCCACTGGGCTCCAGCCTGGGTGACAAGAGCAAAACTCTGTCCGTCCTCCCATCCCCTTCCCCGACAAAAAAAATCTACAGATAAACAGAGGAAGCCAGTCAGTAACGAAAGAATAAAATGACAGATAACTGTGAGACTATTCAGAGGCATGTAAAAGAAACAGTGTGACTAGCCTTCATAGCTGCCTTCGTTCCCAGCTGCTTTCTAATAAACCTCCAGTTCTCCTGAGGTAATATGAGTCTCTGTTCTTCATAACAATGAGTCCAACATAAATCATACATGATAACCATTTCCAAGTATTTCCATTGCCCTCCATAGAGTATAACCCATTATTACTGTCTGTCCAGCATCCCCTTTTGGAATGGATATAAGCTCCCTTTCCTGTGAAAGATAAACCATTCCATGTGGTTTATATAGGGACTGATATTACACCCAACATCCCACCCTCCTCACAATACATACACATTCACACTCCCTTTCTGTCAACTAGCTCTTACAGACTCCCACCCTCTCGCACTAGCCCACGTGCTTTCAAGTGTTCATTTTCCTACACATGCTCTCCTCACTCTCTCCTACACACTCGCCTACACAAACAGGAGTGACTACGTGACTCACAGCCAAGCAATCTGAAAATCCATTCCACTAGCCTCGATGATCTGTTCAAGGCTGTGTAACAGAGCATAGGCCAGCAAAAGTCATCTCCATGACTTTCATGCAAGAGTCTGTCAGTGGTCAAAATGCCAGCCCTGAGAAAGAGGCAGACTCTTAAAACACACTACATACCTGTAACTATGCACTATCTTTTGTACTCAGGACAAAGCCATTCTTCTCCCCCAAACTTAAGATTTGAAACCCTGAAGAAGTCCTTATATCTTCTTTCAGACCTATAAGCCAGAGATTTAGTGCAGACTGGGAAACTCATCAATTCCTCTACCTATCTCTAGTAGCACAGTGGTCTGAAGGACTTCTAATAAGTTTTCCAAATAAAGACTACAATTCCCTCTTCCATCATTCTCAAAGATCCATTGAAATGGTCTCAGAAAGGAACAGACCAACCCATCATTCCAAGTTGGAAAATCTAACAACATTCAAATGGAATTTTGTCTTTTGAGGCAAACATACACTCACACAATTCAATAGCACTTTTAGCAATTAAATTTGTTTGTCTCCACTTTATTTACTGTCTGTGTCCCTCCATTAGACACTACAAGAGCAGAAACTGGATTGGTCTTGTTTACAGCACCTGGCAAATGGCAGGTGTGCTATAATAATTTCTTAAAGAATTAATAAACATAAAATGCCTCACACTCATTCTATAATCATAAATTACTTTGGCCTGAGAACTCATTATCTGTAAAGCACTCCACTGGGTACTATGGGAGTTACAAGGATCACATATGAACTCAGTCCTCAAAGAACTTGTTCCTAGACTCCCTGTGGCCACAAATCCTTTGTGATTTCCTGATGAAAACAGGGACATTCTGTTCAGAAAAAACACCTAAACAAATACGCTAAGACTTTGCATTAAATTTGAAGAAATTCCCAAGGTACGAATTCCAAATCTAGTAAGATAAGACAACGATATGTGTGCATTTACAGAAGTACTGTGGTCTTTTCTTTGTTGGTTATTATAGTCTAAAAGGAACTTAAGTAGACAGGTGATCAAGAGACAAGCAAAAACGACGAAACAAGTCTCCTACTTTCAGAAAATAGTTATGTTGGTAGCCTTTGTGTACAAAGACCACTAAGAAATATTAACGTATCTGTAGCACGAAAATATGAGCCACTGATGAAGCTGCATACAAATCCAAAGATTTTCAATGTATAAAGCATAAGCGAGATAAGAATTTCTTGTTATCAGTAGAGAAAAAGAGAAATAATTAAGACTGGTAGAATCCATTCATGAAAAAGGTTCCTGAATGCCTGTAGGCTTTATTTTTTCAAATCTTGCATTAAACTATCTCATCAATGTAAATGTTATATAAGAATTATGATTAGTGACCATTAAATATTTTTAAAGCATTAATAATTAAAAGTATATGCAGAGGTGGAAAAAAAAGTGGTAATATAGCCTACATTCTGAAATTCTGAGAAGACTCTCCTCCTGGGTTATAGGTTTCAATCAGACTAACATCATCCTCCTAAGGATGTTTACAGCGTAAGAGGAAATGACCTTGCAAGAGTTAACTTTGCAAACCAAACCTATCAAGTGCCAATAAACAACCATTCTACAATTAACAAGTTTTCTCCAACTGTAATAATAAAAACACTCCAAAAACTTCAATAGGAATCCTAACAAGCTCAACCCTTCGAATTTCACCTTCTACTTCTCTAAATGCAGTCAATTAAAAAGAAAATTTCAATTGCTATTGAGCAAAATTTTCTGACTTGCAGACCCTAAAAAAAAAAAACCACCAGAAAGCAAATCGACATAAGAAATATCTTTTTCTAGGAAATGTAAGAAATGTAAAGTTCAAAGCTGAAGTTGAGCCACAATCGGAAAAATTATCAAATGTCAGCAGAGTTAGAGGTAACCTAAGAAATTATACAGATCACTACTCTTTTATATAAGAAAGCCAAGGCATGCCAAAAGCATGCCAGTTAGGCTGAGAATGAACTTCAAATTTATGGAGCAGATACAGGCAAAATTAGATCAATATCGGTACCAGAATATGTTTTAAAACATGCCAACTAAACTTAATACATCTAAGTACTTACATTAAGAAGTAATTCATCTTTTGTTTTAAGAGGAAAATTCTTATTTTCCTTCTCAACTTGTAAGTCATCATCTCCATCTGACAGCACTGGAGGAAGTGATATACAAGAGGAAGAAGATGACGATGAGGAAGAGGAGGAGGAAGACGATGAGCTTGAACTATCTGAATCTGTTTCACTGTAGAGAAGAAAACAGTTAAAAAAAAAAGTCCAGTATTATTATGTATTAAAATAAGATTATTCAATTAAGAAATATCAACTTTAATACATGTTTATTATTGCTTATTCTAACAATATTAAAATAAGATTATTCAATTAAAACATATCAACTTTACTACATGTTTACTACTGCTGTTCTAATTCAAAAGCTAGCACTTCAAAGCTGATATGGTATTGGGAAAGTAGTCTTTAGTTTATATTTTCAAACCTCTGCTATAACCCAGTTCCTCTTATTACAATAGTCTCACATATCATACACGTGAGTATAAGCAAGCATGTGACAAATCACTAAAACAAGGGAATTCTGGGCATGGCACCTCTCTTAGACACCAATAACCAGATCGCTTAATTGCCAGATCGCTTGAGTTTCTTCTCAGTCTACAGACAACTTGGGAAATCCTCAGTTACTAAAGTATGTAGACCGTTCTACTTTCTGAAAACTCATTTGGTCCTTATCTTCCACAGAAATTATCGTTAACAGCAACCACTGTCTCAGTTTAAATTTTGTTTGTTGGCTCCTCACTTCAAGCCTTTTTATATATTATTTTTAAGGGTTCCATCCTCACTTTCTCTTCTTTCTGTACTACTTTCATGGATAATCCCGTACATGTTAATGATTTCAATCATCATCCATGTGACATTAACGCCTAAATTTTAGGCTATGACGTCTCTAAACTTCATGTCCAATCTCTGACGGCATATTGGCCACCTTTGTACGAACGGCCTATACACTCACACTCACAGCAAGTTAAAACAAGAAAAAGTGCATTATACTAACGAAACCTGCTTCTCCCCGTCAGTTTCCATTTGATTCCACTGCTGTTAACTGACAAAAAGTTGTAACCCTTTTGACTTCTTCAAATATTTGGTATCCTCTGCCATCACCCACAAAGAATCAGAAGCAGTATCCTGACACTAAGCTGGCCTATTATGAAGCCATATCCCTTCTGCTTTCAAAACGTATCCCCAAATTATCTACCATTTACTTTTCTTTGCTAGTACAATGAGCTCTGAAATCCCACAAGATGATTATACCTCAATCTTAGCACTGCCAAGAAATCCAACCTTGTCTACAGTTGTTACTTCCCCCTCCCAGTCCATTTCATACCCTCTCCTACCTTCATGCCTTCTTCACTCCCACTCTGCTGACGACTTCCCTAAAAACTAAACTACTCACCTCCTCAACACGTGTCTATCTTGTTAACCTGTTCAGTATCCCACTCACTCAACACACTCAACTATTTGTAGACAATGTTCAGTGTTGTTTAGTAACATCCCACATGCTGGAGTCCTCTCCAGCCCAGAGGTTTCATATTTAAAAGACAGAAGTGGGGGTAGGGGGGAAAAGCTCTCGCAAAACGTAAGAAGCATAAACTACTACTAAATAACACTGTTTAGCTACTTTCATAAACACGTGTTCCCTACAACGATTCTACAAATTAACGTAATCGTCAAGAGCCAGCTCTGAAACACACAAAATATTCCTTTTCCTGATCCTCAATGTATGTGGTTCAAAAAACAAAGCCTACATGTGATAGGAAAAAAAAAATCAGATCTGACACAAAACTCAATTATAACCACAAAAGTACAGCCTGAACTGAGTAGTTACGGAAACAACCTGAGATCCTCGGGTTTTCTAAAGTCTAACTAAAAATGATACGATCTATACATAGAACTCTTCAGGCTACCAAATTTAGGAAAGAAGTGAGTACTAAGTTCAGATTCACAACGCGACCTGCTGTGAGAGGCAGCGAATAAAGGGCAGTCGCAGCCAATACTTCAACACATGAGCCCTGAGCACCAGCAACCTGCCCACCCTCCAGGGCCCACACGGGCAACCTCTAGGCTCCTAGGCCTCGGCCACCCCGCCCGTCATACAAGACCTTTCCCCACAGCTCCGGGTCCCTTAGGCACCCGACCTGTCCGAGTCCGAATCCGAATCCGAGTCCGAGGTCTCCAAGGAGTTCGGGGCCCGCGCAGGCTCTTTGGCTCCTGGAGAGGTAACCCAGCCTCCGCAGGCCGGCGATTCAGCTGGCGGCGGCGGCGGCGGCTGCGGCTGCGACGCTGGGGTCCCCGCCGCTACTGCGTTCAGAACGGCCTGCAGAGGCTGCTCACCGGCAGTCTTAACCTCCACGGTCTGCCCAGTGTCCGGGGACCCCTCAAACGACTGTAGCGGCGGCTGTGTCCCTGGCGCAGGGGCAGAGCCCGGAGACGTCGCCGCCGGACCTTCGCCAACTCCGAAATCGGTGCCATTGAATTTCAGAGTTTCCAGCTGAGCGACGGCGGCCTCCACTACCTCCATCACACCGCGCCAGAAACCGAGTCGGCCTCAGGATTTGAGACCCCACACAAGCTTACGGCTCTCTCCAGAAATAATAAAACAACTTAGGCAACCGGAGCAACAGTCCGTGGCCCCAACTTCCCGCGTTTCTCAGGTAACTACACGCGGAGGAGCCAAAAGACACGCCCCCGCCGTTTACGCAGCAACGCTTTCCGAATAGCGTGTGACGTATGTGGCGCGACGGCGCGACGGCTCGACGGCCCTCCCCGGGAACCGGACACATGCGTCATACCTTTGAAAATCAGGACTAGGAGGTGCGGAGTGGTGACTGACGCCTGTAATCTCAGCACTTTGGGAGGCCGAGGCGGGCGGATCATAAGGTCAGGAGTTCACAGACCAACCTGGCCAATGTGGTCAAACCCCATCTCTACTAAAAATACAAAAATTAGCTGGGCATGGTGGCGCGTGCCTGTAATCCCAGCTACTTGGGAGGGTGAGGCAGGAGAATCGCTTGAACCCAGCGGGCGGAGGTTGCAGTGAGCCAAGACCGCGCCACTGCACTCCAGCCTGGCAACAGAGCGAGACTCCGTCTCAAAAAGAAAAAAAAAAAGGAAAGAAAAGAAAAGAAAAAATCAGGGCTGGGGAGGTTCTAAATCGACCGTTTTCACTGCCTCATGTGAACCATTCAAGGCCCGAATGTCGGATTTTCCTATTGCTACACGTGAACCAATTCTACTTGAAGCGCCAAAATAAAGCAGGGATTATACGACAGGGGAGATGCCTGAAGAGTGGTAGGTCCTGTACATGAGAAACTTGAGTCAGGAAGCCTTGAAGTTAAATGAAGTTTATCCATCAATAGATCCATCTGTCAATAGATAGGACATTAACCATTTTTTCAAAAAGGTAACTACAACTATTCCATTTTCCTTTCTCCAAGGTACCCTCAAAGAGAGCAGTAATGGTCAAAATTTTGCTGTGTTGTTCATGTTATGGTGATGTCTATATCATACCTGGCACTGTTTCGTGGTAGAGAGATGAGACTATGAGACTGAAATGTACTCACTTAATATTGGAAACCACTAGTCTAAATTGTGGAGAGAGCCAGCAGAGTTCTTAGGACTGAGGAAGAGATCAGAATTTTCTAGTTTCCTATTAGGTCTTCAATGTGATGCATCAGTCCCTGCCTAATAATAATAATCATTGGTACCATTTGTTAAACAGGCATATGTGCCAAGGACTGTGCTAAAGATTTTATAAATTATTCACTGAGAATTTAGTGTGCCATCTACAACAGTAGATCTTCATAGAAATGCAAGGCAAGTGTAATAAGAGTAAGGTTTTAAGAAGCTTACAATCTACTTGAAGTAGAGAAGGGCAATGCACAGGAGATAACTAGAAAAATATTTGAAATATGAAATAGAAAATCCAAGTGTAGCAGAAATGGGAAGTAGGATTGATAGGCTATATCATGGAAATCCTCCAAAGTGAAGAAGGATTTTAAACTTGGTATACTAACTTACTAGCATAATGATTAAGCAGAGCTCAGAGTTTTCAACTAAAAAGACCTGTGTTCAGGTCTCAGCTCTACCATTGTGTGATTGGTGTAACTGACTTTGGGCAGGTAACTTAAATCTTAATTTCCTTTTCTGTAAAACAGATAAAAATACGAACTACCATTTTGTGATTGGTGTAACTGTGACTTTGGGCAGTTAACCTAAATCCTAATTTACTTATCTGTAAAATGGAGATAAAAATACTCTCTCATTTAGTTCATGTGAGCATTAAGTAAGGTTTTGTATAAGGGAATGGCATGTCATACACTCAGTGTGCAAAAATACTTGGAAAATGGAACAACGCGTGAACTCATGAATAAAATATTTCGTTAACAATGATCTTGCAAAGACATGCAGTACAGATTTGAGAAGGGAAGACATTTGAGCCAGAATTTTCCCCAGCCAGCCGCTTTGTTGCATTTTTCCAGGAATTAGGTGATAAAAATCTGAACTAGGGTTACAGTCAATGAAATAGAGTAAAGGAAATCCCCAGTATCAGGGGAAGAATAATAGTACTCTAAAATTTCTGGTTAAGGAAATTAGAAGTTGGTATTACCAATAAAAATGGAGAAGTTGGCCAGGTGCAGGGCCTCATGCCTGTACTTCCAGCATTTTGGGAGGCTAAGGTGGGCAGATCACCTGAGGCCAGGAGTTTGAGACCAGTCTGGGCAACATTGCGAAACCCCATCTCTACTAAAAATACAAAAACTTAGCTGGGCGTGGTGGCGGGCACCTGTAATCCCAGCTACTTGGGAGGCTGAGGCAGGAGAATCGCTTAAACTCAGGAGGCAGAGGCTGCAGTGAGCTGAGATTGCGCTGTTGCACTCCAGCCTAGGCAACAAGAGGGAAACCCTCTCAAATAAATAAATAAACAAATAAATAAAATGGAGAAGTTGGAAAGAGATGTGGGTATGTGAAGTTGAGTCTGAAGAAAAACTAGACAATTAAAAATGTCAGTAGGCATTTAAAAATAAGAAACTGGAATTTGACAGAAATGTTAAGACCAGAAGCATAAGTTATGGGATAACTGAAATACTCATTTGTTCATTCAGTAATCATTTTCTTAACATTAGTATATGCTGTGCACTGCATTCAGGAATATAAACAGTCCCTACCCTTATGGAGTTAACAGTTCAGTAGAAAAGACAAGTTGAAAACAAGCAGAAGGTACTATAGTAGAGAAATGTACCATGTAAATGCAAGGATGTATGAAATAGGAAAACTAAAGACAGAGAAGATACTTGGAAAATTAAGGAAAATATACTATAAGAGATATATCATGGCTTTAAGATTAATTATAGCCATAAGGCTCACTCAGGTGCCTTGAGGGGCTGATACTAAATGTATTTATCAATGTAATACAAACTGGCCCTGGAGATTTCCAGTGATTTCCAGGAGACAAGGCCACTTCAGCACAGATGCAACTTTCATGAACCTTAAAGTTTACCCTTGTAAGAATAGCTTCGACTCCATTTATGAGAGAAACATCTGATAACTGACCAACTGAATACAGGTTTTAAAAAGGGGGAAGAAACCCCCAACACTGAGAACAGTCTCTAATTGCAGTCTCTCTTGATCATCTGAGCCCTGACTATCTGGTTTATGCCCCCAGACTCTTCCCACTATCTTTTAAGAGCGGTGCCAGAATAAACTACCAAAGCACGAGACAATCTCTAAGACCCATCTTTGACTTGAATAGAACTGAATGGGAGAAGTCACCTCTAGGAAAGCTGGTTAAACAGGACCACCCAACCACTGCCCCACTGACAATAACAGAAGGCTTTAAAATGCGTGTGATACTTGAGCTGGACTTTTAAAAGAGAACCATGAATTTGTTAATCTGAGAAAATAGGAGAGCTTCACAGGGGATAATAAATAAGATCATTGTAATTTCCTGCTTAAAACTCTAAATATTTGTAAGCACACTTAGAATAAAATTCAGACTCCCTGCTTTGGCTTTCAACACCCTACCTGATCTGGCCACTACTTACCTCTCCAGTTTCTATCTCCTACTGTCTTCCCCACCCTTGTGCCACATGATCACTGGTCTTGATCTCCCTTCAACTCACCAAGTTAATTCTTCACGTGTGACATTTTCACTTTTCTGTTCTCTCTTCTCTTCATATTAAGGTGGCCTTTTTACTCATTTTTGTTTCTACTCACTACACCTAAGAGAGAGCTTTCCAGATCACCCAATCTAAGTGTACCCCTCAATACCAATCACTTCCTAGCTTATTGCTTACTGGTTTTATTTAAATAGTATTTATCTTGACATGAAATTATATTTATTTACTTCTTTATTGTCTGTATTTTCATAAAATTAAGTCTCGGGTGCCCAGGATCTTTGTCTAATTCAGAGCTGTTTCTCTAAGTGCCTGGAAACATAATAAATCCTATAAGGATTTTTGAATGGATGAATGAAAGAAAGAAAGAAAGAATGAAGCCCAATGGGACAATCAAGAGTAAGGAATATGACTTAACAGATAATATCTGTTATTCTTTCAATTTAAATTAATCTGATGATATCTAAGAAAGGCTACTGTTTTTAAATAAAAATCTTTTGTTTGTGTGGTGGAAATATTTCTGTGTTTCAACATAATGATAGTGGTACCTATGCCTAGCTTTGAAGTAGGTCAGTGTTTCACAGATGGTAATTTTTCTAAGTGCTTGTTTCAGAATGTCCTGAATTTACCTACTTCCACAGCCTTCCTCTCAACTGCATTATTTTTGACAGCTGCTAAACTTAGCCTGAAGTCTTTAACCTAAGACTAAATCCAAAAAAACTCCTTGGAAGACTGTGTAGCTTACAGCATCACTATTAACAGTATGAGAGAATTTACCTTGAATTAAATTACAATTTAAATGGCATATTACATTTCAAAGGGAGCATGTAAAACTTACATTATTTCTATAAATGTCACTGATTGATCTTAGTCTATTTCGATGTTTAAAAAGACATGAATAGACACATTTACATTTCAAGAAACCTAAAATGCACTTGCTAGATAAAAATGATGAGATTTTTCTAATATATGTCACAAAATGATTAAAAGCAGGTTATGTGACTAATTTAAGTCAAGGTCATATGTTTGCATTGCAAACTAATGTAGTAGGGAAAAGAGAGGTATAAGTGCTATTTTAGCCCAAAATGGACTGACATTGTACTGGACTCATTTGAGAGTATGGACAGAAATTATAGACTAGAGACCAGGCACCTCTTGCCACTAGTCTCCTCTCACACTCAGCTTGTAAGAGAGTGACTTATCAGATAAGAGAGTGTCTTATCTGACTGGTGATCTTGGGAAAAGGAACTGAGTATACTTGTGATAAATACTATTTAAATAAAACCAGTAAGCAATAAGCTACGAAGTGATTGGTATTGAGGGGTACACTTAGATACTGTATACACAAAGTATACAGTATCTTTGTGTTATAGGTGATAGAATTTATTTAGGTATAGAGTTAGGGTGAGTCCCTCACAGAAAACTTTCCTTCTAACAAAAAGCAGCCCAGAAATAGCTCCCTTTTTAACCTCAAGCAGTTCAAAGAAATCACTTCCTTTCTAACAAAGCAGCCTGGAAGATCAGGCTGTAAAACAGATATAAGCAACTCAGGCACAGTGTGGGGAGTTTCCTGGGTAACCATCAAACTTCACATACATACGATGGGCCCCAGTAAAAACAGTGGGCCTTCATATCTCTTTCCCTTTCTTTAGGCATACTAAGATAGGGAAGCTAGAAGTATGCACAGGGGAGATACCTGCAGCTGCAAGAAGGTGCCTGGGAATAGGGGAACAGACACTCTTCCCTCCCTTTTAGCAAACACAGACAAACAGCACAGAGCAGCATAAACTAAGAGTGTACCTACATGATCAAAGAATGGGGTGGGGGCTGATAGAGACCCTGCTCCTCTATGCAGATAGCACACCTGGTCCTAACCAGTTCTTCCAACCCTAGGAAGATAAGATACACTCTCCTCACTAGCCCATTTATAAAACACTGACATTTTTTACTACAACTTGGCAACCCGTTTGGGATCCCTCTCTGTGACAGAGCTGTTCTTCTCTTTTGCCTAATAAACTCCTGCTCCAGTCTCACTCTCTGTGTGTATGCATCCATGCTCTTGATTTCCTTAGCTGTGAGACTAAGAACCTTGGTATTTACCCCAGACAATGAGGCCGTATTATACTTGGGGAGCCATCCGGGATTTGAAGGTAAATTTATTGGAAGGGTGAATATAGGAGCGGACTCTATACTTTGATTTCCCTGGCTTCTCAGCCTCAGTTTTTATCCTCTCAACTATCAAAACCCCACACATTTGACAGCTGATTAAGGAGCCACCAGGGCAAGTTGCTGGTCTTGAAGACTCCCAGGAGAGGCTTGTTGGGGAGGAGATAGTCATTCTCCCAGTGTCCTCTGGGTGCTGGGAATGTTGGCCCTGTTCCAAACCAGTTTCCTTTCATGGAGAACCTGGCCATCGTGTGGGGCTGGGAGAGGTCCTGGAGCAACTGAAAATTTCTGGTCAGGGCTATACCCTGGTACAATCTAAAGGCTTCTGGACTGACCCCAGCCCCCAACTGCCCAATCAGGTGTCGGCCACAGGATCTCCAAGCTTTCCTACTGCAAATCATATTTTCCTCCTTTCCTTTCTGCTGTCACCATGTCTCCCATTCCCTCTCTGTATGCAACGCAGCAGGAGTTTTTACAGCCCTGGAAAATAATTCAATTAGGCAGGCTTAGCAACCACCTTAGAAACCAGGAACGTAGATCAAGGGATTGCTGGTTTTGTGATTTTCTACAGACAGGAAGATTTTCCAGTTCTTCTCCGTTTTGTGTCCCTCTGCTGGAGACCAAACTTTATGCCCCCTCTGCAAGCGGGAGAACTCTGCTTTCAGTAGTGAGGGGAAAAATGTCCTCCAAAACCAAATTTTAATCTCAATACTCTCTCCATTAGCAGGAGGGCCACCATTTGACCCTTATGTTCTCTTAAGACACCTATTCTGCTTACAACTAGAATGGCATCTAAACAGAAAGGGGATTTTGTGTCTCAAAGTTAACTGGAACCACTACCTAAAAACAAATTCTCTAATCTGGTCCTTAACAGCAGATTATAAAGCTCAATCCAGTATACTCCCTCCATTAAGGGGCCATGCCCAAATGCAGTTGTTACATAGTCTCTCTCAAGACCCATCCATCAAGAAGTCGGGCAGACCACACAAGTCTAGGAGGTCAAAGGGTAATCACCAAGTAGAGGACTAAGGTCACATGGGATAGTAGCATGACTAGCCCCATTGCTTAGCTCCTCTGGTACCATGGTTTGAGGGTCATACCTGCAACCACGGGTGGCACATACAGTGCCAAGACCCAGGAACCAAGGAAGGAGAACAGTTGGGGTGATGCTCCCACTGTCTTTCCCCTCCACCCTGGGTCACACTGAAAAGAACAAGGAGACTAAGGGATGCCTCTTCTCTTGTCTCTTTTCTAAATGGGTAACAAGCCATCTTTGGCCTGCACCCTCTGGAGTACATTCTGAAGCACTGGAACTCCTTTGACCTTGAGACTTTGAAGAAAAAGTGGCTCATTTGATGGAAATCTTGGAAATAAACGGACCTGGCCGGCTGAAGGAGCCTTGGTTTTAATCTTATCCAACAATTAGATCTTGTTTGTAGATGGGAGGGCAAGTGGCCCAAGCTCCTCTATGTACAGGCTTTCTTTGCCCTGCGAGACAACTCAGACCTTTGCAAGCATTGCATAATCGACTAAGCCCTCTTGGTAGCCATATTGGGCAAGTCTGTAGCAAGTAGTTCCCCTAAGTCAAAAAAGCAAGTTTTTAAGGAGCCACTGGAGGCAACTTCTAAGTGCCCCACCAGTTCTTCCTGTCCCCCTTATCCCGGGTGCCCTGTGACTGTGCCATTGGCTCCTCTGGCTCCTCCAGCTCCCCCATCGCCAAAGCTCTCCACTGCCCCATCTGCACTTTGACCCCTACAAAAAAGTGCCAGATGGAAGGGGCACCAGTAGGGTGCAAGTTCCCTTCTCATTACAGGACGTTAGGCAAATAAAGGGAGACTTGGGCCAATTTTCTGATGAGCCTGATAGGTATATAGAGGCCTTCCAAAATTTAGCTCAAGTGTTTGACCTCACATGGAAGGATGTTATGCTGTTTCTAAGCCAAACCCTCACTGCAGCTGAGAAAGAGGCAGCGCTGCAGGCAGCAGAGAAGTTCGGAGATGAACAACATATCTCTTATAGTAGCCCAAAAAGGAAAAGGGGAGATATAGAAGGAGAGGAAATAACACAACAACCATTCCCAATATGAAGAGAGGCTATACCTCTTGACAATCCTGATTGGAATCCCTGTGACCCCATAGATTAATGGAAAAGGAAACACCTTTTAATGTGCATAGTAGAGGGCATTAGAAGAACTAGGGCCAAACCACTGAATTACTCTAAGTTGTCCACAATAGACCACAAGCCAGATGACAGTCCCTTAGCCCTCATGGAAAGGCTGAGAGAGGCACTAGTAAAACACACCTCTTTGTCCCCTGATTCAATTGAGGGACAACTCATTCTAAAGGACAAGTTTATTACCCAGGCAGCTCCTGATATTAGAAGAAAACTACAGAAGCTGCCATTACTGCTCAGAAGCCCTGGGTGATTCTGGAAATTGAAGGGAGGAGGGTGGACCTCCTCCTAGACACTGGAGCCAGTCTTTCTGTTCTCCTCTCCAATCTAGGCCTCCCCTCTTCCCATAGCACAACCATGGTGGGTGTTACAGGAAAGACTCTAACACGATTTTTTCTCTCAACCCCTTAGTTGTAGTTGGGGGAGCGTGTTATTTACACATGCTTTTTTGATCATGCCTGAAAGTCACAGTCCTTTATTAGGTAGAGACATTTTAGCCTGCATAGGGACCAGCATCCTCATGGCCCCAGGACAGACTTTTTGTCTTCCCCTAATGGAAGCCAATATTAATCCAGAAGTGTGTGCAACTCAAGAAAGAACAGGTCGAGCTAAAACTGCTAGGCCAGTTTAGATCCACCTTAAAAATTCCACTTCTTTTCCTAACCAGAGACAATATCCCCTAACCCCAGAGGCTAGGAAAGGGCTAGAAATCATAATAATAACATGAAAAGGCAAAGCCTGTAACAGTCCTTGAAATTCCCCGATACCAAGAGTGCAAAAACCCAATGGGGAATGGAGACTAGTTCAGGACCTCTGCCTCATTAATGAAGCCATACTCCCAATTCATCTGGTAATTCCTACTCCCTACACCTTGGTAACCCAAATACCTGAGGGAACAAAATGGTTTACAGTCCTAGATTTGAAGGATGCCTTTTTCTGCACACTGTTACATCCTGACTCTCAATACCTGTTTGCCTTTGAGGATCCCTCTGACCAAACTTCCCAGTGAACATGGATGGTGCTGCCTCAGGAATTTCAAGACAATCCTCACTTGTTTGGACAGACACTGTCAAAGGACCTCTCTGAGTTTTCCTGTCCTCAGGCCAGGGTCTTGTAATATGTAGATGACCTTCTGCTCTGTGCCCCAAGTGAGGAAGATTCCCAGGAAGTCACTGGAGCTCTCCTTAATTTCTTAGCTGACAGAGGATATAAGATTTCAAAATCTAAGGCCCAGCTTTGCCAGACTTTAGTAAAGTACCTGAGTTTAGTGCTGTCTGAGGAAACCAGGGCATTAGAGAAAGAAAGGGTTAAACCCATTTCTTCCTTCCCCCTCCCCAAGACCCTCAGGCAACTAAGGGGATTTTTAGGCATTACATGATATTGCAGACTACCGATACCTGGGTATGGTGAGATAGCCCGACCTCTATGTCAGCTCATGAAAGAAACTCAAGCAGCTAAAACTCACTTCCTGACCTTGGAAACTGAAGCCCCAAAGGGCTTTAACCAATTGAAGCAAGCTCTACTTAAGGCACCAGCCCTCAGCCTTCCCTGAGGAGGGCCCTCAATCTTTTACGTATCAGAGAGGAAGGGAATGGCCCTGGGAGATTTAACTCCAGCCCGGGACCACCAGCTCAATAGCCAGTGGACTACCTGAGTGAGGAGCTTGATTTGATAGCCAAGGGATGGCCAGCATGTCTTTGAGCAGACACAGCAGTGGCCCTACTGGTAGCAGAAGCCACCAAATTAACCCTGGGAAATGGCGTAACAGTTTACACCCCACATAATGTAGAAGGATTGCTGTCCTCTAGGGGAAGCCTTTGGGTAACAGACAGCCGGCTCCTTAAATATCAGGCTCTGCTGTTAGCAGGGTCAGCAGTTCAGCTAAGAACCTGCTGTCACCTAAATCCAGCCATTTTCCTCCCCAAGGAAACTGGGGAATCTGAACATGATGGTGAACAAATTATGGTACAGACCTATGCAGCCAGTGAAGATCTCACGGAGACTCCCCTAGAAAATCCAGACTGAACCCTCTTCATGGATGAGAGTTTCTTTGTGGAACAAGGAGAGAGTAGGCAGGATATGCAGTAGTCACTCTGAATAATGTTACTGAAAGTGCACCTCTCTCTCCAGGCAAAAGTGCTCAACTAGCTGAGCTGACAGCTCTTACAAGAGCACTTGAATTAAGCAAGGGAAATGTAACTAAGATTTACACTGATTCTAAGTATCCTTTCTTAGTTCTCCACGCTCATGCTGCCATCTGGAAGGACAGGCACTTTCTAACTGCTAATAGGTACCCTATAAAATACAATCAGGAAGTTAACAGGTTATTATCCTCGGTTTTCCTTTCTCTAGAGGTAGCAGTGATGCATTGTAAAGGCCATTAGCAGGAAACTGATGAAACAGCTGAAGGAAACAAGTTAGCTGATCAGGCAGCCAAGTCAGCAGCAAGAAAGCTTCAGGGCATCAACACTCTTAAAGCCCCCTAGTCTGGGAAGGCTCCATAACAGCAATTAAGCCTCAGTACTCCTCTGAAGAGACAGAGTGGGCCACTTCTCAGAGGTACATTTTCCAGCCTTCAGGATGGCGACAGCGAGAGAATGGCAAACTCCACTCGTCACCTCCTAGACAATGGAAAGTCCTTAAAATTCTTCACCAAACTTTTCACTTGGTAAAGGATAAAACTTATCACTGTGCCCAGAGATTGCTTTCAGGAGATAATGAGAGGTGACAACGTGCTAGCAGCCCTCGCTTGCTCTCAGCGCCTCCTCAGCCTTGGCGTCCACTCTGGAGGCGCTTCAGGAGCCCTTCAGCCCGCCACTGCACTGTGGTAGCCTCTCTCTGGGTTGGCCGAGACCTGGAGCTGGCTCCCTCTGCTTGCTTGCAGGGAGGTGTACAGGGAGAGGTGCGGACGAGAACTGGGGCTGCCTGCGGGCTCGCTGGCGAGTGTGAATTCCAGGTGGGTGCGGGCTGGCGGCGGGGCGGGGGGAGGGGGGGACCTGCACTTGGAGTGGCCAGCCAGCATCGCCAGCCCCAGGCAGTGAGGGGCTTAGCACCCAGGCCAGCAGCTGCGGAGGGTGCGCTGGGTCCCCCAGCACTGCCGGCGGCCTGTGCTGTGCTCGAGTTCTCCCTGGCCTCAGCTGCCTCCCCGCAGGGCAGGGCTCAGGACCTGCGAGAACACCCCTTGCCCTGCTCAGCAGCGCCCAGTCCCATCCACTGCCCAAGTGCTGAGAAATGCCCGCGTGCAGTGCAGGACTGATGGGCAGCTCCATCTGCAGCCCTGGGGCGGGATCTACTAGGTGAAGCCAGCTGGGCTCCTGAGTCCAGTGGGGACTTGGAGAACTTTTATGTCTAGCTGGAGGATTGTATATGCACCAATCAGCACTCTGTGTCTAGCTCAGGGTTTGTGGATGCACCAATCAGCACTCTGTATCTAGCTAATCTGGCCGGGACTTGGAGAACTTTTATGTCTGGCTAGAGGATTCTATATGCACCAATTAGCACTCTGTGTCTAGCTCGGGGTTTGTGGATGCACCAATCAGCACTCTGTCAAAACGGACCAATCAGCTTGCTGTGAAGTGGACCAATCAGCAGGATTTGGGTGGAGTCAGATAAGGGAATAAAAGCAGGCTGCGGCAGGCAGCAGTGACAAGCTGCTCAGGTCCACTTCCATATTGTGGAAGCTTTGTTCTTTCTCTGTTTGTAATCTTGCTGCTCACTCTGGCTCTGCCCTGCCTTTGAGAGCTGTAACACTCACCGCGAAGGTCTGCAGCTTCACTCCACTCCTGAAGTCGGCGAGACCACAAACCCACCAGAAGGAAGAAACTCCGGACACATCTGAACATCTGAAGGAATAAACTCCGGACGCACCATTTTTAAGAACTGTAACACTCACTGCGAGCATCCACGGCTTCATTTTTGAAGTCGGCGAGACCAAGAACCCACCAATTCCGGACACGGTAACTTAACTAAAAACAGTCAAATAGTGTGGCTTAAAAATAATTCCATTAAGAAACGGTTCCTCCCTCCTGAAACCCAAAGAATAGAAAAGTATCCAGGACAGGACTCGTAAACAGACTTCACCCATATGCCAAAGGCAAAGGGCATCCGATACCTCCTGGTGTGGGTAAATTCTTTCACTAATTGGGTAGAAGCATTTCCATGCTGTACAGAAAAAACCTCTGAGGTAATAAAAGGTCTAGTTAATGAAATAACTGCCTGCTTTGGCCTACCTAAGCATCTCCAAACTGACAACGGCCCCTCATTTAAAACAACTGTCACCCAGAGGGGCCAAAGGCTCTAGGCATACAGTATCATCTCCATTGTGCTTGGATGCTCCAGTCCTCAGGGAAGGTAGAGAAAAAAACATTATCAAAAGATAACTCAGAAAACTGTCCCAGGAAACTCCCCTTCCTTGAGTCACTCTTCTTCCCATAACTTTACTACGGGTAAGAAATATCCCTTCAAAGTTAGGCTTGAGCCCTTTTGAAATGCTGTATGGACGGCCTTTCCTTACAAATGACTTCCTTTTAGACCAAGAAACCTCTAAACTGGTTAAGCATGTAACCTCCCTAGCTCACTTCCAACAGGAATTAATCAACTAGTGCAAGTGGCCCAGCACCAGGAAACAGGACCACCTTTTTTTAACCCAGGAGATTCAGTACTGGTGAAGGCTCATTCCTCTCTCTCTCCATCTTTAAGCCCAAGTTGGGAGGGACCTTACACTGTTCTTGTCTCCACCCCCTTGGCAGTAAAAGTTACAGGAATCGACTCCTGGATACATCACAATCGAGTCAAGGTTTGGAGAACTGAAGGAGAAGTCCCTGACAGCTCAGAACACCCTCAATATCACTGTGAAGAAACAGAGAATCTCAAGCTGAGAATCATGAAAGATAAGTAAATGAGTGACGACTACTCATTCTTAGTCCCACCTTCATCCTACCAGATACTCTCAGTTATTTCCACCTTTCCCTTTGAGATTTGCCACCAGATATTAGAACTCCTCTTTGACGCATACTAGCAGGGGCATTTCGACTATCTGTGGGGGTTACATTTGTAGCTTCATAGCCTCACAGGGAAATTCTATATCCTGGTGAATAAAATTGTAAATAATTTACTGCATTACAATTGCAGAAACTGCTATGCTCACTCCACTGTTTGCAGTGGGACTATATACTGTGGCACCTGCACAGTGGAATTCTGGACAAATAATTCTAGTTGCTCTAATATTGTGCCTGATTATCACCTTTGTAGCAGGGCTAATAATTACAGGAAAAAGACAAATATGAGGGCCTTGTTGCTCAAACTTTTCTTCCTCCTCTTAATAGTGCAGGTTAATCTCCTGAACCTGATAGCCCAACAGATCTAGCGCCTAGCCTTGGCAGTCAGTCTAACTTCATGTTATATCTGTACTTCAGATTCGCCATCAGTTGAAGTATTACCACTATTATTAGAAGATTTAACCAACGTTAACACTGAAGTTACCCTAGTAGTCACTCAGTCCGAGGCAACTTATCCTGATGAGCAAGTAAAAAATGTATGCCTCCCAATCATATCACAGACCTGAATTTTACAGAAACTGCACCTCTTGTAAGAGTCTTTTGCACTGTACTTCCGAGGCACACAATACCCATTTGTTTCACGTCCTTGAGAACAAACGGAACTTACCTGGGAACCTCGTCCAACTGCTCATATGAAGTCTTTCTTAGTTGGACAACTCGGGAAAGGTAATACAGCTCTTCAAAAAAGAGAGGCAAATGATATCTTAAAGTAAGAAAGCAACACCAGTTCCTTCTCCTTAAATACCCAAATTCAAGGTGACCTCAGTTTACTGTAACACCAACACTTCCTGCATTTCTACGGGTTGGTACTCAGTGTTAATCGATAACTCACCTTTACCCTTAGTGCAAACGTTAGCCTGGGGAATACAAAGACTTATTAAAATTCCACCCCAATCATGTGTTCATCTCCAACATTCGGGCAGAATTTGCCTCAATATGGGAGGACCTCACTGAAAACTACCTAAGTGCATGGGACACCCCCAACCTCCCCCGAAATTAGAGCTGGCCTTCTGGGGATATCAAGTGTCCTTAGATCCCAAACAGGAACTATACTTCATATGAAGAAACGTGGGATATGTGAGCTTGCCAACTCAATGGAGGGAGCCTGTGGTGTTGCAGCAATACTTCCAAAAGTATCCTATGCCAATGCCTCTACACAATTCCCATTCCTTATAAAACATATCCACGCTGTAGCAAAAAGGGCAGCTCGTGTAATTCTACTCCTTTTAGCACCATTGTAACTGGTGCCAAGTCAATGGAGGGAGCCTGTGGTGTTGCAGCAATACTTCCAAAAGTATCCTATGCCAATGCCTCTACACAATTCCCATTCCTTATAAAACATACCCACGCTGTAGCAAAAAGGGCAGCTCATGTAATTCTACTCCCTTTAGCACCATTGTAACTGGACTCCTGGGAACCACCCTCAGGTCCATCTGTCTACATTTAACCTCTCAGCAAACCCAGGCGCTAGCTGAAATTATGGCCACCACTCAGAAACAACAACGGCAAATAGACTCACTCACAGGTGTCACCTTGCAAAATTGAAGAGGACTGGACCTCCTAGTGGCAAGTCAGGGAGGAAAGTGTTTTTCTTAAGAAAGAGTATTGCTTCTATATTAATGCTTCTGGTAAAGTACAGCAACATCTAGCAGAGGCAACCAATATTATCACCCACTTGCAGCAGTACAACCCGTCTAAATGGCTCACAGGTATCAGACAAACTCTGCTGTCAAGGTTATGTCCTATAGTGCCCCCACTGATAATGGTAGTCTTCATACTCATATTCGGACCCTATCTTCTTTTTTTTTTTTTTTTTTTTTTGAGATGGAGTCTCGCGCTGTGTCACCCAGGCTGGAGTGCAGTGGCGATCTCGGCTCACTGCAAGCTCCGCCTCCCAGGTTCACGCCATTCTCCTGCCTCAGCCTCCGAGTAGCTGGGACTACAGGCGCCCGCCACCACGCCCGGCTAGTTTTTTTGTATTTTTAGTAGAGACGGGGTTTCACCATGTTAGCCAGGATGGTCTCGATCTCCTGACCTCGTGATCCACCCGCCTCGGCCTCCCAAAGTGCTGGGATTACAGGCTTGAGCCACCGCGCCCGGCCTCGGACCCTATCTTCTAAACCTCCTTGTAAAGTTTATCTCTTCTTGCCTAGAAACCATCAAGTTTCAGATGGTGCTGCAAATGGAGCCAAAAATGAAACCACCCTTCTACAGGGAACACTTAGATCCACCCGGAAGGAACCCTGGCTGCTGTTCCCATACAATGCCCCTCTCCAGCAGGAAATAGCCAGAAGAAGTCGTCACCCAATTCCCCCTAACAGCAGTTAGGGATTTCATTCCTGAGGGGAGGGAATATGTTACAGGAGATAGAAAGAAATGATTTAGGTAGATAGAGAGGGTAGAGAGAGTTCCCAGCAGAAAACTTTCCTTCTAACAAAAAGCAGGTCAGAAATAGCTCCCTTTCTAACCTCAAGTAGTTCAAAGAAATCACTCCTCTTCTAACAAAGAACAGCCTAGAAGATCAGGCTGTAAAACACAGATAAGCAGTTCGGGCACAGAGCGGGGTTTTCTGGGTAATCACCAAAATTCACATATGTACAATGGGCCCCAGTAAAACAAGTGGGCCCTAATAAGCACATTTGTTTACTACAACTTGGCAACCCATTCAGGACCTCTCTCTGTGACAGATAGCTGTTCTTTCCTTTTGCCTGTTAAACTCCCACTCCAATCTCAGCATGTGTGTGCATCCACTTCCTTGATTTCCTCAGCTGTGAGGCCAAGAACGTTGGTATTTATTCCCAGACAACAAAGCCATTTTATTTGAGTTCTCCTTAAGCTCTACCTATCAGCAGAGAGGATGCACTTTGAGTTATTTTCCATTATGCAATAATAATGATAAATCCAAACATACAAATAGAATTTACTGTGTCCCTGGGACTGTTCTAAGCACCATATACATAAATTTACTTCTTTCCACAAACCCTTGAGGTAGATATAATTATTCCCATTTTACAGATAAAGAAACTGAGACTCAAAGAGATTTAGTGAATTCCCTGAGGTCAAACAGTTGATAAATGTTTCCAAATGCTCCTTCAGGGGAGGGCTGAAGATTCTAGCTAACATAGTGACTGGGTGGTCAAGTCTGTCTCGTTTTAAAAGTCCATTTTGCTGTAGATCTAAAACTATTGATATGTTGTCTAATCGGTTTTATCACTCATTAAAGCAATATTGTTATTTTCCAAATAATTGTCTCTTGACTCTTATGTCTAAATTGCTCTATACTCGGAAGTACAGAGCCACAATAAGCCAGGCTTATTGACCACCCAAGTCTAACATTTAGAGGCCAGAGCTCAGGAAGAACAACACACATAGAAAATGAGTTTTCAGTGCTGGGTAGCAACACCTCACCCCTCCAGAAACAAAAGACCCACACAAATGTTACACTTTCCGAAGAGGACATTTTAAACCAGTTATGTCCTATTGAAATATCTGCAGTGATAGACATGTTCTACATCTGTGCTGTCTAATGCAGCAGCCACTAGCCACGTTTAGCTACTGAGCACATAAAATGTTGTTAAGGCAATTGAGAAGCTAATTTTTACTTCAATTCAATGTTAATTAATTTAAATGTGAATGTTCCTCCTGAAGGGGCCTGAAGATACCAGCTAATACAGTGACTGGATGAACAAGTCTGTCTAGACCCAAAAGTTCATTTTGCTGCAGTGCTACTATATTGAACAGTGCCATTTTGTACCTTCATCATATTTCTCAAACTACTTTTGATAATCCTTTTACTCTCATCAAATACACATTAGATTAGAATTCCCTCATCTTTTTTCCTAGAGATTGATAAACCTCATTCATACCCATTTTTACTACCATCACTTTGATCTCAAAAACCAAGGGATCTTTTCTAGTCTAAATCTAATTTTTCAGCTGTGCTATGGATTTCATGTTTTTGTGCCTTCTCAGAGACCTTCCTCATATTTTTTTCTCTCTCTCATCTCTGTGTTAGAGAAGATTTTAGCCAAAGGATAGAGACAGGAAAATGTTGGGCTAATTTGTCTTTTTGGGGGCTGGAAATAGTGTGATTTCTACATTTAACATACTGTTCTCAGGTATGTTAAGATGCATATATATGGGATGTTATCTAATACTATGGGCTTTTGTTAAAAAACAAGTATGTGGGATGTTATCTAATACTGTGGGCTCTTGAGAGGTAGAGTCATAGACTTTATCTTAAAATGACCCGAAAACTCCATGTACGTTATTGCTGATCCTTAAACATTATGATCTATCCATTGTTTTAGATCATCCTCTGTTCCCACTGGTAGAATCTGTTTTTATGGCAGATATTTTAAGGAGCCTCTAGCCACATCGAGTCTGAATTAAATGGTCAGCCAGTTGGTGTCAGTCTTTCAGGAGTCTTCAATGCTCTTTTAGGGCAGATATATATTTCCACTGCCCACAATTACTAGAGCAAAAACCAGATACATCATATGAACCAGATCCTTGAAGAATATGTCCACGAAAACAAATCCTCCAGGGAGGATTACAGAGTTACTTCTTTCTCTGGGGCCAGAATTTATATATGACCAACACCCCATGGGCATGGTTGTAGCAGGATATTAAATGGACACTTTTGAACAAAGCAACAGAATATATGAGGTGCTACGGTGAAGGAAGTTCTAGACCATATGCAGAATTCCATAGAAAACAGCCAAAACTCATTTATAAAAACCTCAAACTCCCATACTCACATCAGGGTTATGAAAAAGTAGAAGAATGGAGAGTCAGAGGATTTTGTGAAGAAGTTCTTGGGAGACAATTTGGTGGATTGTGGTGACCCTCACACCTACCCTCAATCCCCCTTACCTCTTTCTCTGCCCTCTCCCCTGCACACAGGAAAGACTGAAAACTGCAGAATAACAAGCTGGAAAAGCAGGAAACAACAGGGCAAAGGAAAAGGAAGACCACATTCCCCTTCCCTCCGTCAGTAGCCAGCTAGATGAAGGCTTCCACTGATGGAGGTGAAATGATTCTATGTTGAAGTCAAATTTCGAGCTGAGATTATTATCTAGGGCATATTACATGTCTGGCTTAAGACTTTGTTTGCCACTTTAAAAGGTCAGAGAACTGCCCAGGCACAGTGGCTCATGCCTGTAATCTTAACACTTAGAGAGACCGAGATGGGAGGATCAAGTGAGCCCAGGAGTTTGAGGCCATCCTGGTCAACATTGTGAGACCCCTTCTTTATAAAGGAAAAAAATATTTTTAAATAGAAAAAAAGAAAAGAAAATTAAAGTGATAAAACTTAAAAATAAAATAAGATAAAAGATGTGAAGATTTTTCTTTTAGAAGAGTAACGAGACAGATGGTGTCATGAAAGCTGGGTTTCATCCAAACACTGTCAGATGTTTCCATTAAGGCAAGTGCCCTTCAGAGTTAGCTGTGGACAGTTCTGTGGTCTACGATTACTATGTCTGTGGTCTCAGTACAATCATGGATAGCTCTGCCTTTCATTCTCAAGAGTATGTCATGTTGGACAATAAATTTTATAGTCAGTCTCTTTTGGGCATATGTCTTGTGGAAGTCGGTGAATTTACAAAATGGCAGATTCATTGGAAACCCAATGGCCAAATCACCAATTTATCTTTTCCTTTTAATATTTCACTGGCTTTAATTCTATTTTCAAAACAGCATTATGTTTTGCTTGCCAAAGTAAGTAAGAGGAATTAAATTTCTACAGACAGGGGTAGGATTACTCCCACTGGGCTGATTTAATAGGACAGCAGAAGACCAAAGTAAAGCTGTTTTTTAGATTATATGGTATGAATCCTCCATATTCAAAGTACCAGTTATATAGTCATAGTCCCCAGGCTTTCCCAGACACCTTCCTGTCAGACCTTGCCAAGTTCCCTGCTGCAGCATACTCTAGGCAAAAACCCAGCATCTAATAAAGCCTCACAGAAAAACATGCCTCTCTGAGAGCAGAAGATAATTCAGGCGAAGGCACAAAGTGCTACACAGTAGAAGACAACGTTCATGATCTACACCAAATGTGTGATATTATTGATCTCATCACTTTCTTGCCTAAATTCACCTACTTTGTATGTTAACCTTGTTTTTCTTCACTGTTATCCTGTTTTGGATACCAGCTCCTATGTTCTGTAATGGACACACAACTTCAGTGCCTGGCTAGATTATGGGCTTGAGAAGCATGACAAGGGCCTGCTTCCCTCCTCAGACACACTCAAGATCAGTCACATTATGGTGGAGAGAGCAAGGGCAAGAGAGCGATTGTGTCCTTCCTGGCAAGCCAGTCTCCTGGAGGCTCTGGGCTGTAGGTTAAAAGGGGTCTGTGAGATGTGTTAAACTGCTAGATTCAAATAATCTTTACAGCCATCTTTGTTTAACTCTTTATTCTTCTGGTAACCTCTTTGTAATAATTTTCCAATCCAATCTCATCAGATTTTGCATTCATTATGTATCTATTTACACTTTTGGCCCTATGAAATGTTGTTTTTTCATCCCACCTATGGATCTCAGAACTACCTTGGCTAATACTGCTTCAGAATCTCTACTTACTCTCAAATAACCTATAACCCAGAGGTGCATTCCCATGATCAGGGCTGTCACACACTTTTCTCACCTATGCCTCAAAGACAAGATCTGAGCTGAGTCAGGGAGGCACAGCAGGCAGAGAGACGTAAGAGAAGACAGCTTCAAGAAATGTGAGCATTTTCAGAACTGCTGTAACATAGGGTGGATGCAAAGGTAATGCATTCAATACATTTTCCTCACTTGAATTTTGTTTATTTTCAGTTCTGTCTGAAGCCAGGATTTATGTTCCCCTTTTTCTAAATTGTAGCTTACAGGCCAGCTTTCAGTGGCCTTTCTATTTGTTGGCTATAATTCAATCTTGAAGTTACTAAAATTGATTTTCCTTTTCCAAGAAAAATATATTCTTTTTAATAAAGCAATATGAAAGTTAAACAAAGGTCAGCCAGTAATTGAATGGCTTTCTGAAATAACCAGTTAGAATGTAATGGCTGGCATCATTTCCAATTTGTGAAAGAAGCAATGAAAACTGATGTTTTGTGGTTTGTTTGCTGGATGAGAGAAAATTATGTTTACACTGCTTTGTTAAGAGTAATGATTGAGGGAAAGCACTTATAGGAAGTACTTTATTTTCCTCTAGATTCCAATTTCAAAGATATCAAGGTCATTCCTAGTTCAATTCTCTGAATTAAATGATGATGGTAATCAGTGGATTATTTATTGCTTGTATCATTGGAGATGTAATACTTGACTGCTGGAGTGAGGAAGACGCTTTGGCCTCATTGGCCTGGAGTCTTTTTGTCAAAGACAATCTGGTGCTCTGATGGAATTAAACAAGAGCATTTCAGTATTTCTCAGGGATCACATGATCAACTCACTTTCCAGCAACAACAACAAAACTGAATTTGTTGAATGAATCTTGTCTACAGATAAAAATGGTGGTCCTGCTACCTCTATCCATTCTTTACCTGAGTTGGTGAATTTAAAACCATACTAGAACCTTCCTTCCTTCCTTCCTTCCTTCCTTCTCTTTCTTTCTTTCTTTCTTCCTTCCTTTCTTCCTTTCTTTCTTTCTTTCTTTCTTTCTTTCTTTCTTTCTTTCTTTCTTTCTTTCTTTCTTTCTCTCTCTCTCTCTCTCTCTCTCTCTCTCTCTCTCTCTGTCTCTGTCTCTGTCTCTGTCTCTTTCTTTCTTTCTTTTTATGAATTTTCACTCTTGTTGCCCAGACTGGAGTGCAATGGTGCAATCTTGGCTCACCGCAACCTCCGCCTCCCAGGTTAAAGCAATTCTCCTGCCTCAGCCTCCTGAGTAGCCGGGATTACAGGCATGTACCACCATGCCCAGCTAATTTTGCATTTTTAATAGAGACAGGGTTTCTCTATGTTGATCAGGCTGGTTGTGAACTCCCGACCTCAGGTGATCCGCCCACCTCTGCCTCCGAAAGTGCTGTGACTACAGGCATGAGCCACCGCACCCGGCCTAGACTATTGTAAGCAGAGGATTAGATTATTTTTATCATGCAGTACAGCTGTCAAAAGAAACAGAGATGGAAACAGAGATGTTCAGCTCAGCTGTCTTGTTGCCTGCTTGCTTTGCTGGTATCACTGTCAAACCTCAGTTTCTTTGGAGTAATCTTTTAAAGCTATTTGTACATATTGTGAGACCTATTTTAGTTAAAACCTGGTTGTCAAAGCCTTAAATCCACTTGAGTCACCCTTAAACTTTAGTGTGTTGAAATATACTTCTGTGCCCTCTGTGCTGTGGAACCATCATTCTTCCCTCTAAAATACCTCTCTTATTGTAGGAAAGCCTTAATCAACCTCATGGCAGAATTAGGGTACAGAGTCAATCCATGTATTTATTGTTAGTAAATCTTCCCTCCTCCAAAAAAAATCCTAATTAAAATATAAATATAAATATAAATGGAAATTCTGAAATTTCGTCTTACTCAGTGGCTTGTCACTGAGTGGATGTGTTTATTTGGATGAACATACCCAAAGTGTTTGTGTTCTCTGAGCTTTCTGCTTTGTATCTACAATTTGCTATCGGTACTTTTGGGAAGTTCTTGACCATTATTACTTCAGCTATTTTTTCTGTTCTATTCTTTCTTCTTCATTTGATATTCCAATTACATATATGTTGTACCTTTTGAAATTATTCCACAATTCTCGAATACTCTATTCCTTTTTTGTGTGGTATTCTTTTTTCATTCTTTCTTCACTTTGCATTTTATTTGTGGAAATTTCTATCAATAGCTCTTCCATTTATCTTTCTTCTACTATCTAGTCTACTGATAAGGCTATCAAATACTTTTCATTTCTGTTACGGTGTTTTTTATTTCTAGCATATCTTTTATATTCTTTCTTAGAGCTTCCATCTTTCTTTTTACATTACCCATCTGTTCTTGCACATTGCCTACCTTTTCCCACTAGAGCATTTAATATATTAATCATAGTATTTTAAATTCCCTGTCTCATACTTTGAACAGCTTTGTAATCTTCTTTGTAATCTCTAAATCTAGTCTGAGGCTTGCTTTGTTTTTTCAGACTTTTTTTCTTGACTTTTAGCATGCTTTGTAATTTGTTGCTGCTGTTGTTAAAAACCAGATAGACCTAAAGAAGACCTATTTTCCTGCCTTACTGTTTGACACATTATCTGATACATAGTAAGACAGGTAAATAGGTCTTCAGGGTGAAGTTTTGTGTTAATTTGACTAGGAATTTGGCTGTGTTTAATGTCTTCTGTAGCTGTAAGTGCTAGAGCCTTCACATTAGTCTCGTATCCTCTTTTTTGTTTCCCACGTTGGCTTTGGGGCTCTGTAAGGGTACTACCAAAATGGCCTCATTGTCTGGGGTAAATACCAAGGTTCCTGGTCTCATGGCCAAGAAAATCAAGGATGCGGATGCACACATACAGTGAGATTGGAGCAGTCATTTCATAGGCAAAAGGAAAGAACAGCTCTCTGTCACAGAGAAGGGTCCTGAATGGGTTGCCAAGTTCTAAAAATGTCAGGGTTTTTATAAATGGGCTTGTGAGGAGGAGGTGTCTTATCTTCCTAGGGCCGAAGAACTGGTTAGGGCCAGATGTGCTATCTGCATAGAGTAGAGTCTCTATCAGCCCCCACTCCATTCTTTGATCATTTAGGCAGACTCTTAGTTTATGCTGCTCTGCACCGCTTATCTGCATGTGCTAAAAAGTGAGGGAGAGTTTCTGTGCGTATTCCCAGGCACCTTCTTGCAGCTGCAGTTATCTATCCCTTGCATGCTTCCACCTTTCCTATCTTAGTGTGTCTACAGAAAGGGAAAGGGATGTGCTTATGAAGGCCCACTGTTTTTACTGGGGCCCATCATATGTATAGTGAAGTTTGGTGATTACCCAGGAGACACCCCACTCTGTGTCTGAATTGCTTATCTGTGTTTTACAGCCTGATCTTCCAGGCTGCTCTTTGTTAGAAAAGAAGTGATTTCTCAAGGTCAAGAGATCAAGACCATCCTGGCCTTTATTTCACATGATGAAAGCCTGTCTCTACTAAAAATACAAAAATTAGCTGGGCATAGTGGCACATGCCTGTAATCCCAGCTACTCAGGAGGCTGAGGCAGGAGAATCGCTTGAACCCGGTAGACAAAGATTGCAGTGAGCTGAGATTGTGCCACTGCACTCCAGGCTGGAGACAGAGCAAGACTCCATTAAAAAAGAGAGAGAGAGAGAGAGAGAAGTGGTTTCTTTGAACTGCGTGTGGTTAGAAAGGGAGCAATTTGTGAGCTGCTTTTTGTTAGAAGGGAGCTTTTCTGCCTGAGACTCTCTTCACCCTAATTATCTACCTAAATTATTTCTTTCTATCTCATATCCTATATCATATTTCCTCCCTCAGGAATGGAATCCCTAACTGCTGTTAGGGGGAGTTGGGTGACGACTTCTGGCTACTTCCTGCTGGAGAGGGGCGTTGTGTTGGAACGGCAGCCAGGGCTACTCCTGGGGTTGATCTAAGGGTCCCTGGTAAAAAGGCATCTTCATTTTGGGCTCCATTTGTGGCACCATGTCAGGCTTGATGGTTTCTAGCTGAGAAGAAATAAACTATACAAGGAGGTTTAGAAGATAGGGTTTGAATATGAGTATGAAGACTACCATTATCAGTGGGGGCACTATAGGCCATAACCATTACAGCAGAGTTTGTTTGATACCAGTGAGCCATTTAGATGTGTTGTACTGTTGTGTTGTAAGTGGGTGATAATATTGGTTGCCTCAACTAGATGTTGCTGTACTTTACCAGAAGCATTAATATAAAAGGAACATTTTTCTTTGAGAAAACATACATTTTCCTTTGAACTTGTTACTAGGGAATAATTTTAGGTTTAGGTCATTTTTTATAATTTCTCATATGATTGGGAGAAATACATTATTGGGTGGATAAAATAATTTTAGTGTTAATCTTGGCAATCCCTTTTCTTTAATTATTAAATTCTTTTATGACTTCCACAGACCGTTTTACAACATCCTTAAACTTTCTGACTTGTCTTAAGCATTCTTCCTTTAAACAAGCAGTCTTTTCCTTTTAGGACAAGAATTTGCCATAAGAGATCCTTCCTTATATAAAATCTCTTTCTTTATAACCTTCTTTTCATACCTAGACTACATCATGTTAACAATTTTCAATAGCAAGGACTTCATGTCTAAAACACCAAAAGCAACAGCAACAAAAGCCAAAATTGACAAATGGGATCTAATTAAACTAAAGAGCTTCTGCACAGCAAAAGAAACTACCATCAGAGTGAACAGGCAACCTACAGAATGGGAGAAACTTTTTGCAATCTACTCATCTGACAAAGGGCTAATATCCGGAACCTACAAAGAACTCAAACAAATTTATAAGAAAAAAACAACCCCATCAAAAAGTGGGCAAAGGATATGAACAGACATTTCTCAAAAGAAGACATTCATACAGCCAACAGACACACAAAAAAATGCTCATCATCACTGGCCATCAGAGAAATGCAAATCAAAACCACAGTGAGATACCATCTCACACCGGTTAGAATGGCAATCATTAAAAAGTCAGGAAACAACAGGTGCTGGAGAGGATGTGGAGAAATAGGAATACTTTTACACTGTTGGTGGGATTGTAAACTAGTTCAACCATTGTGGAAAACAGTATGGCGATTCCTCAAGGATCTAGAACTAGAAATACCATATGACCCAGCCATCCCATTACTGGGTATATACCCAAAGGATTATAAATCATGCTGCTATAAAGACACATGCACACGTATGTTTATTGCGGCACTATTCACAATAGCAAAGACTTGGAATCAACCCAAATGTCCATCAGTGACAGACTGGATTAAGAAAATGTGGCACATATACAGCATGGAATACTATGCAGCCATAAAAAAGGATGAGTTTGTGTCCTTTGTAGGGACATGGATGCAGCTGGAAACCATCATTCTCAGCAAACTATCACAAGAACAGAAAACCAAACACCGCATGTTCTCACTCATAGGTGGGAATTGAACAATGAGATCACTTGGACTCGGGAAGGGGAACAACACACACCAGTGCCTATTATGGGGAGGGGGGAAGGGGGAGGGATGGCGTTGGGAGTTATACCTGATGTAAATAACGAGTTGATGGGTGCTGACAAGTTGATGGGTGCAGCACACCAACATGGCACAAGTATACATATGTAACAAACCTGCACATTGTGCACATGTACCCTAGAACTTAAAGTATAATAAAAAAAAAAAGAAGAAGTCATATCAAGGTTAGTGATAGTAACGTTTCCCTTTTTGTCTATAACTATTGCCCCTGCTATAAGGATAATAATTAAATAAAAAAACCTTGACTAAATCTTTCCTGCAATTATTAATCCTGTAATAAAGATGACAATTAGACAAAATATTATAGCCATTAGAGTTTGACAACCAGAATTCCATATTGTGGATGCCACAGTGTATAGTTCTATTGCAAATAGTAGAGTGAGTATAACAATTCTTGCAAGAGTGGCGTGATAGAAAATTCCCTCTGGGGTCCTATGAAGTTATAAATGCAATTCTATGAGTAATTAAAATTTCCTTGCAAATGTCTGTTACAAAGAAGTTCTAATATTTGGTGGCGAATTTTGAGACGGAAGGTAGAAACAACAAAAAGGACTTAGTGAAGTAAAGATGGGTCTGAGTAAGGTGAGTAGCCCTCAGTTACTTGTCTTGTATGATTTTCAGCTTAATATCTTCTATTTCTTCACATTGATATTCAGGGTGTTCTCTGGGCTGTCAGGGGTTGCTCCCTCAGATTTTCAGGCTTTTACTTCAGTGTGATGTATTCAGAAGTTGATACCTGTAACTTTTATTGCCAAGTGGGAGAGAGCATTGAAAGAACAGTGTAGGGCCCTTCCCAGCTTGGGCTCAGGGAAGGAGAGTGAGGAAGAGAGAGTTTTTACTAAAATCAAATCTCCTGGGTTAAAAAACAGGTGGTTCTATTTCTTGGTGTTGGGCCTTTGCTAGTTGTGTTAATTCCTGTTGGAAATGAGTTAGAGAGGTTACATGCTTAATTAATTTAGAAGTTTCTGATCTAGTAGGAAGTCATTTGTAAGGAAAGGCCGTCCATACAGCATCTCGAAAGGGCTCAGGCTTCACTTTGAAGGGTTAATTTTTTTCCATAGTAAGGCCATAGTAGTAAGGGAAGAAGAGTGACCCAAGCAAGGTGAGTTTCCTGGGAGTTTTCTGAGGTGTATTTTGGTAATGTCATTTGTTTTCTATACCTTCCCTGAGGACTGGGACCTCCAAGCACAATGGAGATGATACTGTATGCCTAGTGCCTTTGAGACTCCCTGGATGACAGCTACTTTGAATGAGGGGCCATTGTCACTTTGGAGATACTTGGGTGGACCAAAGCCAGGGGTTATTTCATTAACTAGCACTTTTATTACCTCACAGGATTTTTCTGTACAGCATTGAAATGCTTCTCTCCAGTTAGTGAAATAACCTACTCACACCAGGAGGTATTGAATGCCTTTTGTCTTTGGCATGTGGGTGAAGTCTATTTGCCAGTCTTCCCCTGAATAGCTTTCCATTCTTTGGATTTGAGGAGGAAAGACCTGTTTGTTGAAGGAATTATTTTTAAGACAGCCTTTTCAAGCATTAACAACCTATTTGACTTTTTTAAAGCAAATAATCTCCTGAAAACAATCTCTGGGCACACTGATAAGTTTTATCCTTTCCCAGGTGAAAAATTTGGTTAAGGATTTTAAGGACTTTCCATCGTCTAGAGGCTGACAAGTGGAGTCTGCCATTCTCTGACTGTAGCTATCCTGAAGGCTGGAAAGTGTACCCTCAAGAAGTGGCCCACTCCATTTCTGCAGGGGAATACTGAGGCTTAATTGTTGTTATGGAGCCTTCCCAGACTAGAGGGGCTTTAAGTGTGTTGAGGCCCTGAGGCTTTCCTGCTGTTGTCTTAGTTTCCTCATCAGCTAACTTGTTTCCTTCAGCTATTTCATGTGTTTCCTTTTGATGCTCCTTACAATGCATCACTGCTACTTCTTGTGGAAGGAAAACTGAGGACAATAGCCTGTTAACTTCCTGGTGATATTTTATAGTAGATCCATTAGTAGTAAGAAATATCTTTCCTTTTAAATGGCAGCATGGGCATGGAGAACTAAGAAAGCATACTTGGAGTCAATGTAAATATTACTTACATTTCCCTTGCTTAATTCAAGTATTCTTGTAAGAGCTGTTAGTTCAGCTAATTGACTGCTTGTGTGTCGGGAGAGATGTAATTTAGAGTGACCGCTGCTTATCCTGCATTATGTAGCACTTGCTTTACTGGCTGTTTGTTAGCTAAAGGCTCCCTCTAGAGGGCAGTAATTCTGCCACATTATGTGGGGGTAAAAACAGTGAAGTTATTTTCCACGGTTAATCTGGAGGCTTCTTTGACTAGTAGAGCCAATGTGGCAGTGGTTTGGAGACATGTGTAAATAACAGGTCCTCCTAACTGCAACTAAGGGGTTGAGAAAGATACTGGATTAGAATTTTTCCTGAGATGCCCTTTATGGTTGTGCCTTGGGAAGAAGGGAGGCCTGGATTAGAGAGGAGAAGAGAGATACTGACTGCAGTGTTTAGAATGTCTATCTTCCTTCTTTCAATTGCTAGAATCATGTGAGGCTCTTGTGCTATAATGGTAGTTTGACCTGCTAGAGCCGGAGGTTTGAGCCCCAGGACCCATTAATCTTACTGGACCATTTGTGAGACTGCTTCTGAACCCAGTGGCCTCTGTCTCTGGGGGCAGTTTGATCTCCAGTGGTCTCCACCACAGGCTGGACAGGGTTGAGATGGCTTCTTTTTGCTGTTTGGGAACTCCTTTTTAAAGTGCCCTGGCTTGCCATACCTATAGCAACGAGCAGATGCACCTCAGGGATCCTGGACTTTGCAAGCCTGCAAACAGGTACTGGAGCCTCAGTCTTTCTTTTGTGCTTTCTCTCTCTCTCGGGCCTCCTCGTGTTCCCTATTATAAAAAACCAAAGTGGCCACATTCAGGAGGTTCTTTAAGGTGTTGTTTGATCCTATAGCTTGCTTTTGTAGTCCTTTTAATATTGGGAGCTGCCTCGTTCTTTAGAATGAGCTGTCCCTCAACTGAATCAGGGGATAAGGAAGTGTGCTTTATTAGTGCCTCTCCACCTTTCCATAAAGGCTGTGGGAGTCTCATTTGGCTTTTAGTTTATCATGGACAGTTTAGAGTAATTAAGAGGTTTGGCTCTAGTTCTTATAGGCCCTCTAAAATGCACATTAATAAATGTTTTATTTTCCATTCATCTGCAGAGCTATTGGGGTTCCAATCAGGGTTGTTAAGAGGAACTGCTTCCCTTCTTATTGGGAATGGTTGTTCTAACTTTTTCTCACCTTCCTTATCTCTGCTTTTTCTTTTTGGTGTATTATAGGAGATACGTTGCTCCTCTGAAATTCTCTGCTGCCTGCAAGCTGCATGTTTTTCAGCTGAAGTAAGAATTTGGCTTGGAAGCAGCATAGCATCTGTCCATGTGAGGTGAAACACCCGAGTTAAATTTTGGACAGCTTCTATATATCTATCTATAAGGGTCATCAGAAAATCAGCCAAAGTCTTCCTTTACTTGCCTAAGGTCCTGTAATAAGAAGGGAATTTGAGGTGGCCTCAAATAAGGAGAATTCTCTGATGGTTCCCCCAGATGTTGCTTTTCTAATTCTGGGGAATTATTCTCGATAGGCTTGCCTGATATGACAGTTAAAAAACTGGGTTGATCTTACAATGCTTGCAAAGGTTTAGTTAAAATCCCATGTGAGTCACTTTTCTCTTCAAGTTCCTGGGGTCAAAGGAATTCGAGTATTTCAGAGTGCACTCCAGAGGGGTGCAAGCTGAAGTTGGTCTGTTACTGATCTAGAAAAAGAGACAAGAGAAGAGGCATTCCTCAGTCTCCCTCTTCTTTCAGTATGACCCAGAGTGAAGAGGAAGATAGTGGGAGCGTCCCCCCAACTGTTTTCCCTCCTTGTTTCCCTAGGGTCCTGGCACTGTGTTAAATGTGTTACCTGTGGTTGTGGGTGTGACTCCCCGAGCCATGGAAATGGATGAACTAAGTGATAGGATTTAGTCACAATTTACCTACACAGCTTTAGTTATCTGCTTTTGATTGCCCTTTGAATTCCTAAACTTCTGTGACCCGTGTGACTCCTTGATGAATGGGTCTCAGGAGAGACTACGTAACAGTTGCATTTCAGCAATGTCTCTTAATAGAGGGAATGTACTGGACCGAGCTCTATATTCTGCTATTATTGCCCAGACTAGAGAATTCATTCTTAAATGGTGGTTTCAGTTAACTTCCAGACACAGAATCCACTTTCTATTTAAATGACATTCTACTTATAGGCAGAATAGATGTCTCAAGAGAACAGAAGGGTCAAATGGTGGCCCTCCTGCTAATGGAGAGAGTATTGAGACTAAAATTTGGTTTTGGAGGACATTTTTCTGCTCACTGCTGAAAGCAGAGTTCTCTCGCTCGCAGAGGGGGAATAAAGTTTGGTCTCTAGCAGAGGGATGCAAAAAGGGAGAAGAACTGGAAAATCCCCCTGTCTGTAGGAAGTAACAAAAACAGGAATCCCTTGATCTGCATTCCTGATTTCTAAGGTGGTTGCTAAGCCTGCCTAATTGAATTATTTTCCAGGGCTGTAAAAACTCCTGCAGCAACACATACAGAGAGGGGATGGGAGATATTGTGACCATAGAAAGGAAAGGAGGAAAGTAAGATTTGCAATAGGAAAGCTTGTAGATGCTGTGGCCAACACCCAATTGTGCAGTTGGAGGCTGGGGTCAGTCCAGAAGCTTTTGGATAATGCCAGGGTGTAGCCCTGGCCAGAAGTACTCAGTTACTCCAGGACCTTTTCCAGCCCCATGTGACAGCAAGGTTCTCTGTGAAAGGAAACTAGTTTAGAACAGAGCCAGCATTCCCAGCACCCTGAGGACCTGGGAGATTGACTAAGCCCTTCCCAGCAAGCCTCTCCTCTGAGTCAACAAGACTGGTAGCTTCTCCTGGTGGCTTCTTAATCAGCTGTCAGATGCCTGGGTTTTTGATAGTTCTTTGAGAGAATAAAAAATGAGGACAAGAAGCCTTGAAAGTGAAAGTATAGGATCTGCTCCTATACTCACCCTTCAGAAGAATTTACCTTCAAATCCTGGATAAGACTCCAACTATAAAACAGCCTTGTTGTCTGGGTAAATACTGAAGTTCTTGGTCTTACAGCCAAGGAAATCAAGGATGTGGATGAACACAGAGTGAGATTAGAGCAGGAGTTTTTAATAGGCAAAAGGAAAAAACATCTCTCTGTCACAGAGATGGGTCCCGAATAGGTTTCCAAATTGTAGTAAAAATGTCAGGGTTTTTATAAATGGGCTAGTGAGGAAGGAGTGTCTTATCTCTGTAGGGCCTGAAGAACTGTTTAGGACCAGGTGTGCTATCTGCATAGAGCAGAGTCTCTATCAGCCCCCACTCCATTCTTTGACCTTGGAGGCAGACTCTTAGTTTATGCTGCTCTGTGCTGCTCATCTGCATGTGCTGAAAAGGGGAGGGAGAGTTTCTGTGCCTATTCCCAGGCACCTTCTTGCAGCTGCAGGTATCTATCCCTTGCATACTTCCAGCTTTCCTATCTTAATTTGACTAAAGAAAGGGAAAAGAATGTGCTTATTAAGATCCACTGTCTTTACGGGGCCCATTATATGTATGTGAAGTTTGGTTATTACCCAGGAAATTCCTGGCTCTGTGCCTGAGTTGCTTATCTGTGTTTTACAGCCTGATCTTTCAGGCTGCTCTTTGTTAGAAGAGAAATGGTTTCTTTGAACTGCATGTGGTTACAAAGGGAGCAATTTCTGAGCTGCTTTTTGTTAGAAGGAAAGTTTCTGCCTGGGACTCTCTTCACCCTAATGATCTACCTAAATGACTTTTTTTTTCTATCTCCTGTATCATTCCTTCTTAGAAAGAGTTTGCATCTCACAACTCTTTCAGCAGTAACTCACTGTTCCTATAGGGGAGCAGTGTAGGTAGGTAGTAGGTGTGGCAGAGGGGGATCATTCTATAATTTTAGGAATACACTTCAGTCTTTTAGTGGAGATTTGTTTTTGGCCTGTTATTTTCCCAAGTGTATCTTGGATTTTTTTCTTCTTCATGTGAGACAAAAGTCTAGAAGGGACTAGTGTGAAATGTCATTTCCCTCTTTGATATAAGGCCCTGCTGAAGTTTTTTTCACCTGGAGAGTATATCTTTGTTATGTAGGGGTAACAATTGTTACTCTACCCTTTTCCCTGATAGAGTCACAAGGGAATCTTTCTCAACTCTTCATCATGAAATCAGTTTTAAAAAATCTCGGGGCCTATTGTGGGGAGGGAATGGGGGAGGGATAGCATTAGGAGATATACCTAATGTAAATGATGAGTTAATGGGTGCCCCACACCAATATGGCACATGTATACATATGTAACAAACCTGCACATTGTGCACATGTACCCTAGAACTTAAAGTACAATAATAAAAAAAAAATTGAAAAAAAATCTCAGGAATTATTACTTTAAATACTGCTTATATCCCACAGCCTCTCTCCTCTATTTCTAGGGCTTTAATTTCATATGCAATAGATCATTTTACTATGCATGTATATTTCCTGTGCTCTTTTGTGTGATTTCTATTTTTCTTTTCTCTTTCATACTTCAGTCTGGACGTTTTCTTTCTGGCCTATATTCTAATTTCATTCTTTTTTTTTTTTTTCAGCTGGGCTTTACCCACCCATTTAGTTCTTTATCTTAGTTGTTGTATTTTTCACTTCAAAATTTTCATTTGACTCTTGTTTTCAGTTTACTATTCTCTGCCAAAATAGCCAAACTGTCTTTTAACTCCTTGACCATATTGAGCATAGTTATTTCAGACTTCATGTCCAATAATTACATAATCTGAATCTTTTATTATTCCCTCAGTGTTGGGTCAAGTATTGTTTTCTATGATGCCTAGTAATTTTTCTTTTGAAGTCAAAAATTATATGTGGAAAATTATAGATGACTTGAATCTCTAGATGATGCTATTTTCCCACAGATAAATTGTACTATTACTTCTTTTCCTAAAGTGCTAGACATCTCAGATCATATCATTCTAATCAGCAACTGAGATGATTCTAATTTGAGACTTACTTCTGTTTCACCCTTGATTCCTAGGTTGGGTCCCTTTAGGGTCTTAGCACAAAACTTGCAGTGTTAATAGGCTCACCTCCTCCTTGTAGTCCCTAAAATCCAATTTTTTATTATCTGAATTTCTCTCAAGTCTCTACTTAGCTTTCCAACCTCAGAAATTACTTTGGAATTGTCATATCCTGGGTTCACCTCTATGAACTTCCGTCCTCTCTGGGAACTTGATCTTGCAAATCTACCATTTGGCAGCTTTCCTAGGACTTTATTTTACTTTATTTTTGTCCATAACTTTTAGTCCTAAGTTGGAATTAGAATTACTGAGAATATTTTTTTTTAATAGGACCATAGAGAGTAAAAATATTTGTTTAGTCTCTGTATCTTAGTGATCTAAAATTTCAGTTCCATAGCAGTTGAAGTATCCAATAAGGTCTGGCAGAGAAATGGGATAACATGCTTTGGTTTTGGCAAAATACTAGGGCTCTAAATCAGCTAGTTTTTATGTTATATTTTAGAAATTTTCCCCATAAATCCCTAGTTGATGTCATACATACAAAGTTTCTTTTTGCAATTGTCCTTGGAAACACTAGCTCTGGATAAGGCAGCAAAATTTTATGGCATATAACAACTGCAAAGGAGCCTGTGAAATTAACTATAGTTATTTGGATATTCTGTTGTTAAGTGAGCTCCATAGGTAACAGTTTTCTCTTTAAGACCCTATAGCTATTTTGTTCAATTTCATGATTATGGAAACTTAGGCAATAACCATAATTTTACACATTTTAGAGGCATCTTAAAAGAAAATGAGCAAGCTTTTCAAAGTTACTTTAAATAAATTCTAAGTTCCTAGAAAAGATGCCTCCCCACCTTAACCAGTACCTTTTATGTTCCCTGGACCATGCAAATTCTCAATAAGTATTTGATGTATGCATGAGTGAATGAATGAATAAAAGCAGAAGGCATTTTCCAGATTTTCAATGTTCTTTTGAAAATATGAAACCTCAAACTGAGCATAATATTCCATCTGTGTTCTTATCAACATCCAGTAGGTGAAAAAATTACCTCTGAAATTCTGGAAAATTTCAATTGGAGAAAAATATTTAAAAGAATAGTATCAAAAATGTGAGTAATACCGTCACTCAGTTAAGAAAACACTGGATTGCCTCTGGTTGAGGCCATTATTTGCCTTTAGGGCTTAAAATAACTTCCAAAAGTTTATATAACTTAAATCTGTTCATATTCTCATAATTAATAAATTATATTATTTTAATAGAACTCCATTCTCTAGAATATGATACTGCTGATGTCATCTTCCTCTACAATATGTACACGGAAAATCCAAAGATACACTGATAAACCTGACTAAACTAGGAAAAATAGAAATTTGGAAAGCACTTAATGACTTGATCTTTCTTCAGTGTCATAAAGTGATTCATTAACCAACATGGTATCAATTCTCTACCAATGTTTTATTTATTACATTCTACCTATTCTTTAAAGCTTTCTTAATAGTGATGAAAATAATAATGGACAATTAAAGAAAAATGTGTATCTTTGATTGTCTAATAGATAATACCTACAGTGGCTGTTTCTTTTTATTTAAACTTAGTGGTATTTATCTTAAAGCAGTTTTTCTTGTTTTATTATGTCCAATAGAAATTAGATTAAATATATAGAAAATATTATAAATAGCCCTCTTTTTAGTACAACAAATGGTGGTTCTATCTATCCCCAAAAAAGAAATCCCTCAATTAGATATTCCCTTGAATATAGAACATTTAATGGAAAAAAATAAAAGTGTAGTTTTCTTAAACAACGTCTTTAAAAGCACAATATATGACATCATGTGGGATCTTTCAGTGTCCTCACAAGAAGTTTTACATGTAGAAAAGAAACTTCAGACGTTTTCTTGTGTATGTCCAATCTATTAAATTTACAATTTTTAAAACCCAGATAATTTCTTAAGCATTTAAGTTAACATCACAATCTTATTAGTTACTTCTAAGACTCGTAAGCTTTAACTACTTTTAAGAGACCTTTGGATAATATTTGGAACTATTCAAATAGTTAAACACCATCACCATTTCAAGCTGCATTTTTAAGTCTAATGTCATTGATTTCCTTCTTGAGTACTTCAATTATCGTCAAATAGATCCTTCCTGATTACTAAAGTAACTCTTATAAACCTAAGACCAGGCACAGTAGCTCACATCTATATTCCTAGCACTTTGGGAGGCCAAGGCCAGAGGATCACTTGAGCCCAGGAGTTTGAGACCAGCCTGGCTAACAAAGTAAGACCACCATCTCTTTGAAAAATTTTTTAAAAATTAGCTGGTCGTTGTGGCATGTGCCTGTAGTCCCAGCTACTCAGGAGGCTGAGGCAGGAGGATGGCTTGATCCCAAGAGTTCAAGGCTATAGGGAGCTATGATCCAACCACTGCACTCCAGCCTAGGTAACAGAACGAGATTCTGTCTCAAAAACAAAACAAAACAAAAAAAACTCTTATAAATGTAATTAATTAGATTACTAAATATGCTAAACCTAAAGTTCTGTCAGATGTCACTATGAAAATAGTAATATTTCTGGTTAAAAATCACAAGTCTAAATTAATTATCCAACTTCACATATTAAATTAGGTAACAAGACTTTTATTCTAATTAATCAAATTCTTGTTAAATGACTAATATTTAAGATTTTAATATGTACTTTTCTTCCAAACACAAAAATATACTAATATTCTGCTTAGAATATTACTTAAATCATAAACCTTTCAATTCTTAATTTATTATATTCCTGTGGTTAAAAGATGCATACCTAGAAAAAAAACCTATCCCAATTCACTCATTCACTCGCGTATTCATTCATTCAACATATATTTCCTGAATACCTGTCATGTGTCAGGCATTGTTCTAGGCACTGTGTGTAAAACACAGTGAACAAAGTGGGAGAAAAGCTTGCTGTCATGGAGCTCAACTTTTTAAGGAGGAGGGCAAATAATAAATAAGACAAATAATTACAATTTATAGTATGCTAAAAGGTAATTCGTCCTATGGAGAACAACAAAAAAACTTGGAAAGGGGTCCAACACAATTTTAAATAGGGTCACCAGGGAACTGAGGTGACTTTTGCAGATTTGAGCAGGTCGGAAGACCCGGATCTGCAAACATTCAGAAATTTTGGTTCTATTGTCATCTGAGCCTTCATTTTTGGTCACTACATCACTGACTACAAAATTTGTGCAGGAAGTGACCTCACAGATCACCTTACCTAGTTTTTACTTACAACAGTCTGTAACTCTCATTCAGGCAGACACTTCAGAGAAATTTGTATGTCTTTAACTTTTAAAATATGTAAAGTTTTCCTTTTTCATGCTAAAGAATCTTGTCCATATTTTTCAGGACCTCTAAACTCTTATGGATATTTAAAATGTTACCTGATAGACTTTTGGATATTTCACAGTCTTTGTCTAATATAATTACATTAAAATATAATTACAAAATATAATTACATTAAAATATAATTACAAAACATAATTGCATTTATAAAATTATTCTACCTTCAAAAACATATACTTTTCTTTTTGAATGCACAAAATGTAAATATTGCTTGAAATTGCATTAATAGATATTTTTCCTGAGAAAATCTATTGCCTTTAGAAAATGATACTTGGAATATGTTTAAAATGCTAATAATTCCCACAGGTAATTATGTTAGTTTCATATAAACAAAAGATTAAGAAATTTTGCCAATTTAAACATAAAAATTACAGTAACAGATTTTAAACTTGATCTGGCCAATTTCACTGAAATGAGAAAAAGCTGCTCCCACCAATGGAAACTTATATGAGAAACAGCAAAAATTTTCCGTGCACAAATTCAACAAAAAGAGTAAATGGCAATATTTTATATGCATTTTTAAATTTTGGCAATTGACCTGTGTGACTTTAAGAAAAATACCAGACATGCTTGATTAAAATTTGCTGACCACATTTTGAAAAGACATGATACAAAAACCAAACAAAAATCTATATTGTACATTAAATTGCACTGCTGGGTGCATGCAAGTGATATCATAAACTGACAAGCTTATTCCGTTTAAAGTACAGACAGAACATTAACTCTCTAAAGCAGAATCACAGTTATTTCTCCTGCTCCCACTCCAAGACCTAAATTGCTTCTAGTAGCCAGAAAAAGGAAGATACTGGAGCTGGAAAAGCTTTCTTTAAGACTAGAGGGTAAAAAAGTCATACGTGTTTTACAGATAGTTGGAATGGGAAAGTAACAGGGCCTTCAGAGGGAATAGCTCCATGGTGTAGCAAGAAAGGTTTGATTTAAAGCACATGGGATCCCACCCTGAGCAGAGTCTCTCACACCAACATGACTTGGAAACAGCAAAACTTCTTGCCAAGGGTCCTTCATAGGAAAAGTTCAAATACCAGGTTACCCTATTCAAAACCTGATACCCTGCAACCATACTGGTCAAAAAAATGGCATGGTGATTTTGCATGTAAACCTGTATTTAGATTTTAAGATTAGGAAACTAATTGGTTTCACTCTAAACAACTTTTATTTTGGATGATATTTATTGAAGTAAGAAAACACACACATTATTTAAAAATTCTCAGTGATTTGCTGATATTGCTAGCTTTTATCACACATTCTTTCTCTACTATCAAGCTCTTGTCAGTTCTTGCCCATATTCTAAAGTACTTGCTCCAGCTACAGTTAAGGAGAAGAGGAGTGAAGGTCAAAATAGAAAGAGATAAGAGGAAGTGTGGCAAGTTAATAAAATAAGGGAATTTTAAAAATGTGCCCTGGGACAATGTGTAGTTATTTATATACCCAATAGAAAAAGGGACTGAGAATTCAGAAAAATGAATATGACTACTCTTACCCCTCTTCTATCTCGATAACTCTTTCAGTAACTAATTGCATGCCAATTTGCTAGAAAAATATATGCTCAAATACATTTTTGGAAAGAGATATGGCATTTGAGGGAATGTTTAGTTCCCTGAGATAATATATTGTCAGATCATAATACTTACAAAATAATAATAACAACTAATTTGGCCGGGCGCGGTGGCTCAAGCCTGTAATCCCAGCACTTTGGGAGGCCGAGATGGGCGGATCACGAGGTCAGGAGATCGAGACCATCCTGGCTAACACGGTGAAACCCCGTCTCTACTAAGAAATACAAAAAATAGCCGGGCGAGGTGGCGGGCGCCTGTAGTCCCAGCTACTCGGGAGGCTGAGGCCGGAGAATGGCGTGAACCCGGGAGGCGGAGCTTGCAGTGAGCTGAGATCCGGCCACTGCACTCCAGCCTGGGCTACAGAGCGAGACTCCGCCTCAAAAAAAAAAAAAAAACAAAAAACTAATTCAACAGTGTCTTTGTTGAACCTTGGTGTAGGAGTATGTTTAAAAAGAGAGTTGTGAGTTTATTTCCTTTGTATTATTGTATCATTAACATATTCTGAGTCACAAATAGGATCCACCTCTATATCCATACGCTATCATGTATTTATGTAATCAGCAGATCATTCTTTTTTCCATTATTTATTTAGCTTCAGCAATCACAATTTGTGCATTGCATAAATTATCTCTAGAGCCAGAAGATGCTTCTACCTGGTTGATAGCTTAGATTAGATACTAGACAAATGAAGGAGAAAACAAAAATAAGAAGAAAGAAGAGAGAAACCAGGAAGTAAAATATAATTCAGACAAATTTTTTCTCAAGCAAAGACACATACTCAAATAAAGACACGTACTCGAAAGAGTAGTTATTTGATAAAAGTTGCTCCAATGCATTTAGATTTCCCTTTGGTATAAATTATAAAAAATTACTTAAAATAAAATTGAATTTCTTGTTCAGAATTATTTTATGTTTGTCACTTCTCTTAGCAGTAGTTGGAGAGTGTTGGAGCTTGTGAAATTCCAAAAGTTAAAAGACTTTCATAAAAACTTAGAATATGTGATAAACTGAAAGTTAGTACATGAAAAGAAGTAAAATCATTAATAGGAAACAGTTATTCACTCCAGATTTCCATTTTATTCCACTTTGTCTTTTTCTAGTCTAACAGTGGAAATATAATGAGCCCCCCCAACTTTGTTCTCTAAAATATCTGATCTACTCAATATTGTCTAGGTAAATTTCATCTGTCCTGAAATCAATATCCTGAAGTGTAAAAATCTATATATGTATCTGAAACCACCACTTGGATTACTAAAACAAATAAACAACAAACAAAACCAATCAATCTGTCAGCAAAAACAGGCCATCATTTTACATATAGAAGATAACAGTGTGTAGTGCAGTGTTGAAGTACATAGTAGCCATAATAAGTCATGTAGCAATTCAAAAGAGATAGAAGTGAATATTAAATTGAGTTAAATTTAAATTAAGCTGAATGTGGCACTTCAGCTGAGCCTAGAAGGATGGATAAAGTTTTCATAATTAGTGGAAAAGGGAAGAACATTCAATATGAAGGAATACCATTTAGGTTTTTATTTATTCAGTGAATACTTTTTGAGTGTCTATTGGGTGCCAGGAAGATTCTAAAAACTGGGAATATGGTGGTGAGACCAAGTCTTTGCCTTCAAAAAGCTTTTATTCTAGTAAAAATCAAATAATCAGCCTATGTAAAGTAACATTTGACAGGGTTCACTACGCCCGCCCACTTTCCTCCCTGCTTTCTGTGAGGCCAGGCTCACATTGTTCGCCTTCTGTCATAATGACAAATTTTTCTGTTTGGTTGACTCTTTCTAATCTCACAGAACTCTGACTGCTGAGTACTGCACCCAGGGCTCAGTGCTTTTACCTGTCTATCTATATTTACCCTTTTGGCGATCTCATCCAGGCTCACATTTAAATATCATCTGTGTGTACTTACCACTCAGACTGATTTCTCAAACTTTGAATCTCCTCCATGAACTCTATTAGACATTGGATGTCTAATAGGCATCTCAAACTTAGCATATCCAGAAAGCACACTCTTAATTTCTTCTTCAAAATGTGTCCTCTTGCCATCTTTCTCTCTTCATAAATGACAACCAGACTCTGCAATTTTGTTGGCCCAAAGCCTTGGAATCCCTCTTGTCATTTTCATTCCCTCACGTCTTGCAGCCAATTCATCAGCAAATTCTATTTCTCTACTTTCAAAATATATCCAGAATCTCACTATTTCTCATGCTGTCTCTGGCAGGTTTGTCGTTATCACCCCACAATTAGAGGATGCTTTTGCCTAGACCTCCTAGAGCTTATTCTTGAATAGAAGACAGAAAAAAAATTCCTTTAAAACTTAAGGAAATAACAGAATATGTTATTTCTCTGTTCAAAATCCTCTGCCTATTTTCCATCTCACTCAATGTAAAAGTAGAGTACTTACATAGGCCTACAAGTCTTTACACAATCTGTCCCCTCTCAAATCTGACCTCACAATTCTTTGTCTTCAGTAAGACTTTCTATGACAGATTGTGTATTTTCCAAAATGGCACAGTAATATTTCCAGTCCCACATACTCTTCCAGAGCCTTGCTACTCCCAGGTGAAGAGGTAGAACCTATTTCCCAATCCTTGAAACTGTGTATGCCTTTGTAACCACCTGAACACATAGAAAGCAGCATAGCACTGCATGATTTTTTAGATTACACCACAAAGTGCTTCTGCTTGGATTTTTCTCTCTCTGGGAACTCAAGTTCATAGAACCCAGCTACTATTTTGTGAGGAAGCTCAAGCTGTGAGGAACGGCCATGCTGTTTGTAAGCGTTTCATCATTAACTGCCAGATATCTGGGTGAGCAAGCCTTCAGATGATGGTAGCCTCAGCCTTCAGGTCTTCCAGATGAAACCTCAGACATTGTGGAACAGAGGCAAGCTGTCCGCACCATGCCCTGTCTAAATTTTTGACTCAGAGATCCTTGAGGTAACAAATGGTGGTTTTATACTACTATGTTGGAGTCACTTGTTACATAGTTATAGATAACTAGCAGGGCTGCCAGTAGAACATGTGGGGCCCTAGGCAAATACTTGTTGTGAGGTCCTTGTCTATAAAAGTTATCTGATAAAAAATATATATTTAATATTATAAAAGTCATGGGCCCGTGTGAAGAAAAGAGATGTATCTGCAAAAGATTTTGTTTATTGTCCAATCAGTGCACATGAAGATTCTTAGTCCTGTGTCTGACCTGTACTTGAGTTACATCAAATCAGCAGTCAGTACGATTCTGGTAGTTCAATCTCTCAAAATCCCAAGAAAGAAATAATGTGTGGCCAGCAGAAGTGACACCATATTTCTGGGGAACTGGGGTCTGGCCACAGGACCCCAGTATGACCCCAAAGGGATGAGTCCCAGAGTTCTTCAGGGCATCCAGTAAACTCCAAGCATAAGGATGAAGATCAGAGAATGCCACAAAGAAGAGACATTGAACCAGGACTCAAATTGCCTTATGGCACACCTGGCCTTAGGCAGTCTCAAACACTAAAGTAGGATTTAGAATATTTGGAGAAAGGAGATCCAAAATATGAGGACCCCTGAGACTCAGGGACTGGGGTAGGGGTTCTGTTCAACAGTGCTTTCTAAATGTCATACTGATAATCAGAACACCTTCTGTAACCTCCTCATTTTAAATTTCTCCCTCTGATTCTTGCACTCCCTATACACTTTTTGTACACTGCTTTGTTTTTCTACACAGCACTTACAACAATTTGATATAATACCTATTTTAAAAAAGAATTAATGATGGCTTCCTTCCTCTAAAATGTAAGCTCCAAGAAGAATAATTTTGTCTGTTTTGTTCACTGCTGTATCTCTATCACCTAGAATAATGTCTGCAGTATGGCAGATATTCAAGAATACCAGGTAGAGATAATACCAGGTAAGAAGAAAATAGTGGGAATAAGGGGATAGAGAAAGGTTGAGACCAATAACTACTTTAGATAGGGTAGTCAGGGAAGGTCTCTCTCCAAATGATGTGACATTTGAAAAGAAGTCTGAAGGGAGGCAGAGATCCAAAGATGTAAGGAGAAGAACATTCCAGAAAGAGGAGTAGAACACAAAGACCCTGAAGTGGGAATGTGCTTGGCCTGTTTGAGGAATCGATGAGGCAACTGTGATTAAAACAACAGAGGACAGTGGAAGAAAATGAAGTTGTAAAGTCATCAGGATGGAGAAAATGAGCTTTTAAAGCCAATTTAAGCAATTTATATTTTATTATAAGCAATTGAAAGCCTTTGGGGAGTGTGAGCAGGAAACAACATGAACAGAAAGTGATTAAGCAGGCAGGGAGAAGACTGGCCCACCCAGAAATAAAGGACTTCATAGGGAAAATATAACAGAAACACTTTAATGGAGGCAGAACAGTTAAATTTAGATGTGCTTGAAGAATAAAGTAATTCAACAAGCATTTTTCAATTACAACGTGTTTACTTATAGTATGCTAGGTATTAGAGACACAGAAGTCAATAAAACAGTCAGAATTCATGTTTTAGTGGGAGAAAAACCAAAAAGCAAATAGCAGTAATACCTGTGCAGTTGCAGCAGTCATCACACATGATTGTAATTTCACAGTCAGCTTTCCCCACTGGACTAAGAGGATAAGGGCCTTGTCTATTTTGTCTTTCTCTGTCATCTCCAAGTTTCCGCAGAGTGACCATGACATAGTGGACATTATAAAAATACTTTTTGGATGACTACGTAAATATGAAAACAATGAGGACAATGTGGATCAATGATATGAGAGCACAAAGGGAAGGGACATCAGTTAAGATTTGCTAACGTTGATGCTACCTGAAGAAGTGGGCAACAAGATGGCAAGCCAGGAAGATAGAATTGCTTAGAAAATTCTGGAAATAGGCCGGGCGCAGTGGCTCATGCCTGTAATCCCAGCACTTTGGGAGGCCGAGGCGGGCGGATCACGAGGTCAGGAGATGGAGACCATCCTGGCGAACACCGTGAAACCCCGTCTCTACTGAAAATACAAAAAAATTAGCCAGGCGTGGTGGCGGGCGCCTGTAGTCCCAGCTTCTAGGGAGGCTGAGGCAGGAGAATGGCGTGAACCCGGGAGGCGGAGCTTGCAGTGAGCCGAGATCGCATCACTGCCCTCCAGCCTGGGCGACAGAGCCAAACTCCGTCTCAAAAAAAAAAAAAAAAAAAATTCTGGAAATAATTGGTGTGGGATAACAGAGTATAAATTGAGATGTGGAGAGATGAACAAAATAAAGTTTAAGAAATAGAAATTTCTCATGCCATGAAATTATTTATAAGCAACCTTAAGATTTATTCTGTATACAATGGGGAGGCAGCAAAGGGTTTCTAGTAAGAGGAGCTTAGGCGGATCCAATCTGGCACTGTTTTGGAAAATAGATTTGATGTAGGCAACATCAGATTTAGGAAAATCAGTCATTGGCTGTTTTAACAGACAAATGACAAAATGTTTTGTTGTCCGTTAATCTAGAATTTTGGAATGGATAAAAGTTAGAACATTAACATAACCTCCCTGACCACCTACTGCCTCCATTCTTTTAACACTTGTTTTGGACTCATTTGACTCCTGGCTACAGTCTTTCCCTTGCCTCAGGACTTGGGAGTGAATCTGTCTACAGTTGAAAGTAATTAAGAAGGAAGATCTGAGATCCCAAAAGACTCAAAAATCAGGTCAATCTTTCTGCTTCTCTCTTCCTGGCTTTATGCCCTAAATTTAGTAATCTGGCTGTTGCCTTCTTCCTACAATCTAGCTCAAAGCTCTACCCATATATTTACCAAGATTGAAGCGAGGTGTCATTATTGCTAATTGTCCTGATTGCACAGCAATCACTAATATATATAATTTTTTGTGGATTATGAAAAATATATATCCTCTCTAGGAAGAAACAACTAGGGGTTAAGACTCACAGGAGTGAAATTTAGCCTATATTGACTCCTTTTCTTGGATCCCTTGGTGTTGTTCACAAACTGTACAATTGTATATGCTGGCCCAACTTGAATCCTATGAATTATCCCAGAGCCTCAGCCTTATGACCCTCATCTTGCTGGTAGACCTCTAATACTGGATGGACTACTGGCCTGAATATCCAACCATCACTTTCTTGAAACCCAGCTCAACTTCTCTTGGCTGCTGCCAGGGAAGTTTAGGATTTTATGGAAAAAATAGTTTTAGTTAAGGTTTTACTTTACAGAAATATTTATTTTTTTTAATTAGGTTTAGAAATCGTATATTAAGATTTCAAACTGCATTTTTTAAAATAAATTATTTATACACATTGTTATTAGAAAATTAATATTTTATCATGTAGTTACATTTCTTTTTTTTTTTTTTTTTGAGATGGAATCTCACACTGTCACCTGGGCTGGAGTGCAATGGCACAATCTCGGCTCACTGCAACCTCCACCTCCCAGGTTCATGTGATTCTCCTGCCTCAGCCTCCCGAGTAGCTGGGATTACAGGTACATACCACCACACCTGCCTAATTTTTTGTATTTTTAGTAGAGACGGGATTTCACTATGTTGGCCAGACTGGTCTTAAACTCCTGACCTCGTGATCCACCCACTTCGGCCTCCCAAAGTGCTGGGATTATAGGCGTGCACCACCACACCTGGCCAGATTTCTTTTTTATAATTGGTCAAAATCCCTACTATTTGATTCTCCTTCTCAAGAGTGCCATTGAAATAATAAGTGAGGTATTCATATTTGTGTGGATCTCATGTTGTAATTGTTATTCAGTTCCATTGTCCATATGAATATTGTTTTACGAACACCACATTATATTAATTACTCTAGATTTATAAAAGTTAGTGATAAATATGCATGATCTATATATAATACATGTATATGTATTACATATAATATACACAGATATATAGATACATATCTATCTCTACATATATGCTTATATATGGGTATATACTTACATATATTTATCTATATATGTACTTACATATCTATATAAGTACCTATATATAATAATATATAATATAGATAGATATCTATATTATAGATTATATCCATATATAATACCCATAATATACATACATAGAGTATATATATGCACATGTATACATTTATATATAATACATACATATATATTTTATGTATGTAATATACAGAGATCATATATTTACATATATTCCTCTCACTCTATATATATGTGTGTGTGTGTGTGTATTTTTATTTGAACTATCGTTTTGTGAGTTTTTATCTAAAAGCCTACTAGTTGGATTTTTTGTTTGGTTTGTTTGGAGATGGAGTCTTGCTCTGTCACCAGGTTGGAGTGCAGTGACGTAATGACAGGTCACTGCAGCCTCCCTCTCCAGGGCTCAAGGGATCCTTCCACCTCAGCCTCCTGAGTAGCTGGGACCACAGGTGTGCACCACACATGCAGCTAATTTTTTAGGTTTGTGGAGAAAGGGTTTCACTATCTTGCCCAGGCTGGTCTTGAAGTCCTTGCCTCCAGTGATCCTCCTGCCTCAGCCTCTTAAAGTGCTGGGATTACAAGTCTGAGTCACTGTGCCCAGTCCCTACTAGTCTGATTGATTTTTATATAGCTACACAAACTTTCTCTTAGGTAATGTTTACATGGTATATCTTTTCTATCCTTTTTTCCTTACATTTTGAATATTATATTTTATATGAATCTCTTATAAGCAGTATACAGTTGACTTTGTTGTTGAGAAGTTGGTTCATGTTTATTTAATCACTGATATGTTTGGATTTAAATCTATCATTTTGCTATTCATTTTGATATGAATTCCTTTTTCTCTCATTTAGGTCAGACAGTTGTTTTAAATATACATGATTTAAGTTATCTTAGCAGGATCCCTTCACTAAAATACACATATTCTCAGAAATATATAACTTTAGCAAATGTAAAACATAGATTGAAAGAGGCAGCATGTAAAGTGAACAGTTAAGCGTCTAAGGAAACCAGAATTGGAGGACCAAAGTGGGCAGCTGTTAAGGAGAAAAATAAATCTTAAGAATAAGTTAGTGTCTATTTAATCCTAGTATTGGAGGGGAAGTTATAGCTGAAGAAGTGTTCAAGGATCGTGGGTGTGAGGATTGAACACTGAGCATTCTCATGAGTTCCTACAGTCACCAGGTATTGGTATTAGTCAGTGTTGGCTGCACATGAAACAACCTTACAATCACCATATTAAATATAACTATTTATTATCCCACTAAGACCATGTGGGTCAGCTTATATGACTCTACTTCTGAGTTGGCTCCACTCCGTGAATGTTCGTTCTGGAACTTAGAAACTACGAGTAGTGGCTACTTTGGAAGAGGTCCAAAACTTTCAGAGGAATAAGTGGAAATAGACAATGTCATTTAAGATCTTAAGATCTGGAATAAAACATATTCATGGTCACTTTCACCCACATTCCAAGGACCCAAATCAGTCACCTGGAGAAGGCTAACATCAAGGGTCAGGGAGGTAGGAGGTTAAGGAATAAATATTTAGTCTAATTGATCTCAGTGTCTAACTAGAAAATGCTTTTAAATCAATGATAATTCCCTTTTGTGCTTTCAGCTCATGCCACAAAAATGTCATCCTTGGGCTTCTGTACCTTCTTATTTTGATCTTAATGAATCTTTAAATGAAATCTGAAAAGCAGCTGGGTCCTTTCTTTATAAACTCAGCTTGCAATAGTATATCATATATTTTAGAACTTGAAAAAACTTTAAATAAGATAGTTGACTTTCTCCCTCTTCTCCCAACACCAGATAGTTCTTATTGCATTTAAGATTCAAGAAATGTCTATTTCAACAGGCAATTTTAGCTAGGTTCCATCAAATGTAGAAATCTGCTCTTGGGCTTTAGGATGTTTGCAATTATGGTCTGAAATTTTACTATTTTGAAATTGATTAATATAATAGGTATTAGAAGAGTAGAAATTCAGAATACAAATCTAAGCATATTGCTTTTAATCACTTTATTTTTTGATAGTGAAATATATCATAGATAATAAGATGAAGATATTTTCAAGAATATACTCACATAAATAATAAGGCATAATGGTTTCTACTTCCTAAACATACAAATGTAAAACCAATGCATAGAAGAAACTCCTGAATTAAAGATAAATACAATGAGATACACAACCAAAAGAGCATGAATAAAACAAAAACGTCTAGTCCACTGAATATATGCAGCAAAACAAAAGTATAGACTAAAGTGGCAGAATATTGGAGCAGCTATTACCAGTGGTGAACATTTTATCATTACCTAATATCTTCAGATAAAAGGAGTTCAAAAGTAGGCACTTCAAAAAATTTTAAAGAATAACTGCAAAAAGGGATTTATTACAGTACTGGAAATGGCACTGTATTTTAAAAATTGTGAAGGAACAAAGCAAATTCAATGAGAATTTTAATAGGGTTTGGTTGACCCAGAATAGCAAAGCATCATTGATGCTGAGGAGTCACAAGTAGCAAAGACAGAACACAAATTAACCACCTAGGCGGAAGATAAGTTACAAAAGAAACTGAGAGCCTTAGGGAAAAAATGAGAAATTCAATCTGCAAAAATCAGAAGTTTCAGAAGAAATATATGGGAGAAAGGGAGGGAGGGAGGGAGGGAGGGAGGGAGGGAGGAAGGAAGGAAGGAAGGAAGGAAGGAAGGAAGGAAGGAAGGAAGGAAGGAAGGAAGGAAGGAAGGAAAGAAAGGAAGGATAGGAGGGAGGGAGGAGAGAGAGGGAAGGAATTGGCAAGGTATACCCAAGGCAATTGGCAGCTTTAACTCTCATGTGCTCTATGACTTTTTGCTTTGTTACTGCTTTTATTCTATGAGAATTTTCTTTTTTCTAAAAGGAATGTTTCAAAAATATATCCAGCAGTTTATATGTGCTATACTGAAAAGGTTTCTCTGAACATTTAAACTCTTTATTGCCAGAAGTAAAAGTCTCTGCTTATGAAAATCTTTACCAAGGTCTAAGGCAGAAATGAAACCCTCACATTATAATACCAGTTTCCAGTCTTCTTGGTGGTAGTGGTGGTCTGAGATGCTCAATTTTTTCAAATCAAAGAAGTTTTTTCTTTCAAGATAATTTACATGCTTAAGTTTTACCAATATACACTGTAATGCAAAAGAATTCCTGTTTTCTGTTTCTATGATAGCAACCAGTTTTTTTGTTGTTGTTGTTGTTTTTTTTTTTTTTTTTTTTTTTTTTTTTTTTTTTTTTTTTTTTTTGAGGTAACATGTGCTCTGCCAACATCCTAGACTGTCAGGAAGGGCCACAAGAGATGCAATACAAGGAATTTACAGAGGAGAATTATTTGGCCAATATTTAGATTTTATCCCACCCTGTTTAGTTTTGAAACCCAAGTTTATGAGGGACAGTGCTGAAAATGCAAAGTATTTTGTGCATGTCCCTTAAGATTAGGATATAGGGGTGAGTGAACTTTCTTCTTACTGCTACCTTCCTTCTTCTAAAACCATAGCTTCTCAGAAACATGTCTGTTTTAGTATACCACCCACCAAATTTCTTCATTTCTGTCATAAACCATTTGCTAGGTCATTCTCTTTCAAACTAAACAGAAGACTTGAAATCCTTGTCTTTCACAGAGATCATTTACAGTGTAAATGTATTGGCCTTTCGGTTCTTTGATCTCATTATCTGCAATTTTCTCTCCGATCCTTGCCAGCCATTTTTAGAGTTCCACTCTATCCTACACCCTATAATTACCAGTACCTTCACCATCACAAAAATTTCTGTTTCAAGCATCTTACACTCTGACCTATTAACTTAGTTCTAGTGGCTTCCATCAGTTTGATCACTGTATTTAACTCAGTCTGCCTCAATTATTTGATCTCAGCCAATCTACCTTTCAATATCACTGCTCCCTCCTTTCTTCAGTGTCCTCTTTACTCATGGCCAATGACCATGATATCACTTTTAAATATTTTGCTTTCTCTCTTTTATATATACACTAGAAAAAAATCCATTCTTTGTTGAACCCAGCTATCTTCATTACATTTGCATCACATAATTACAGAAGAAAAATATATATACTCACATATTTTGTGATTGAATAATTTAATATGTTACAAAAACTACGACTAAAGCTTTCAAACTAGTATTCAAATGTGCCCAGAAATCCTGTGATGTTTGGTTAGAAGTGCTGCTTTCACTTTCTGAGATGACTATTTCATAACTTCTCTCCTCAAACTTCTCATAATCCTTTCTTCACTCCCTTTACTTATCTCTTCAGTTTTTATCATAAGATAATCTCTCTTCAGTTTTTATCATAAGAATGCTTAAAACCAAACATAATAAATCAACCCAGCTCCATCCATCCACATTCACAGGGTATGTATCTTTCTTTCTGCCTCCAAAGAAATAAGTGTTTCTGTTCCCTGAGAGAGGATAACCCTACATAATGCTCTGGATCCTGACTCACCTTCCTTTCCCTCCTTCTCCTGAAGCAACTTCTTCCTGTCTACTGGATTCTTCTTGTTCTCTTCAGCACATGTATGCTACCTCAACGTTATCTTTTCTTTTCAACTAGCCATCTCTGCCACACTTTCCACATCCTTCTTTGTCATCCATCCTGTCTGTTCCCTTTTGCTTGATCTCTTTCATTTCTTCCCTTCCCATTTGTTATTGAACCTACTCAAATTGGGCTTCTGTTCACATCAAATTTACTGACATTGTTTTGTCAAGGTCTCCAGCAGTTTTCAAAGTTATTAAATTCAATGGGCTATTCATTAGTCCCATCTTGATTGGGCTTTCAGCAATATTGGACATCATTGAGCACTCTCTGCTTCTTGAAATAATTTATTCTCTGTTTCTAGGACACAACTGTCTTTCTAATTTCTTTTTGTTTTTTATTTCACAGGCAGTCTCAAGATCCTTTATAGATTTCAACTTCTTTAACCTCTAATACTGGCGTTCTCAAAGCTAAACTTGGATTGCTATTCTCATCTCTAAATACCCATTCTTTTTCAGGAAAGTCTAGTTGCATGTCTTTAAAAACATCTTATATTTTAACTTCATCATTTAGATCTTTCCACTTGACCTGTCCTCTGAGTTCTAGGCTCATATCTAACTGCCTGGCTGGAATCTCCTCTTGTGCAATGTATTATTTGGGGTGCCATTAGCTGCTTTAACAAACGAACCTTCCAAATTTCAGTGGCTTAATATGACAATAAAAGGGCATTTCTCATTTACAAAAACAATGACTTTTTTCGGTGGGGAGGGTTCCAAATGTGTCCTTCTTCATGGTGGTGAGGTATGTCCCACACATCTTTCTTATGTTTTCTCCCCTATCTAGAGCCCGACGATATTCTGCATTCAGTTAATGGACAATCAAGGTGCATAAAGCATATGCATATCTCTGTCTCCTCTGCCTGGAATGATGCACAACATGTTCTCCATTGTTTCTTTGGTGAAAAATAGCCATATGGCCCCATAGGGATGCAGTACGATCTGGGAAGTATTGTCTCTGGCTGAAAAACTGCTCACCAGCAGTAGCTATATTCTACTAAGGGGAATATGAACCTTTGATGGACAGCTAGCCATCTCTGTCACACTGCCTTTCTTGCCACCTGGTAGGCATCCAAACTCTTTCTTGTTCTACACAGAATTCAATCATCTGCTTTTTGAGCAAAGCAACCATAAGTGTCATACAGCTGCTGCATCCAGTGAAGAGTCAGGACCTCTAGGTGATGAATGATTCACTCCAGCAGCAGTGAATATGACTCCCTGTGCTCTGAAAATATATGAACTACAAGAAAAGTTGTCTGTCTACTCCACTCTCCACCGCCAACATCCAATACACAGTGGTAGAGCAGGGACAAAGAAGTACAATAAAAGCTCACATTCTAAAAAGAAAAGCAGGGGACGTATGGCAGTCACTGGTCCACAGTAATGATGAAAACTTGAAGGGTAGGCACTGTGAGATTGTTTAATCAGGTAAGGGGAGAACTTCTTAATTAGTCTCTGATTCTACCTTCTGGGAAGAACTCATTTGTTCATTGCTCTATTTGGCCACTGTCTCCATGGATGAGAACTATCTTCTGGAATGTTCTGTCTTGTCCATTATATTGCTGGCCGCATCTGAAGTGGATTTTAGAATATGTGCCCCTACTTGGGGTGTACTTTCACAAATTTTTTTCCTGTTTGTGCAAGTTTGAGAGCACAGTGACTGTCTGAAGGCTCAATGATAGGTTACTAGTTTGCTTAGCAATATAATTTGTCAAAACTTTGTAGGCTTCTTATCTATTTGTTTCCAGTTCCATGTACTATAACCCCATCCAAATTTCTTTTTAAGACCGTAGTTCTCAGGTCAGCTTTTTAAAATTTTTCCTGCCCATTGCTTCTCTCTTTTAACTTGATAGTGACTACTTTGAGGCAATCTGGAAAAATATGATTGAATAGCAAATCCATGTCATTAATGAACCTCCATTGCTCAAGATTTATCAATCATAAGACTGTTTGGTGTCTGCAGCAGTAGTGGTTTTTTGTTTGTTTGATTGTTTCCCCAATCCCGAAAGGTCCTTTCTCTTGCTCACATTTAGTTTTGCTTGCAAACTGGTCAATTTTCATCTAAGCATAACTCTTTCTTTTACTACCCTGCTAAACACCACAATTAATAATCAACTAACATTGCTAACATGCCTTTCCAATTACTTTCCCCTGGAGCAGAGGCTCTTTTTATTCCCCATGAACCCCTTTGGTCGTCTACAGAATCCTATCAACTTGTTCTCAGAATTTAAGAAAATATATAAAGTAAAACACAGAAGATAAAATAGAAAAATAAATGATACAGAAATATGACTATGAGCATATTAAAAATGCATAATGTAATATATTTGCTACTTTATTACTACATCTAATAAAACAAAATACTTGTAAAAAAGGCAAGTTAAAATAAATTTCTTTTCAATATATTCATGTAAGTTTTTCTTACTTGGCTTAGATAAGAGCATTAAACAGCAGGTTGGCTTTTCATTCATCTCTTTCCACATATAGGAAACAATCTGTGGAAAACTGTATGCTGCCTGCATATGAAAAATCCTTCCAGGATATCTGATTCTAGCCTTTCATTGTTTTTCAGTTATTTTATAATTCTTAAGTTACAGTAACTGATAAACATGTGTAAAATCTGTCCTAGACATTTAATTGACTTTTTCAGCCTCCCTCCTCTACCACAGAAAGCATTTTTGCTGTCATTTTCAATTTTCTTTTACTTCATATACATTGTGCTTTTTGCACATTTTATTTGAATTGATTATAACATCTGCATAGTTCCCCCATTGTCTGCACAGTTCCCCCATTGAATAAGTGTAATAAATTATTTACCAAGAGTTCAACTTTATATCTGTATGAGAATCAAAATTTTACCTTTCTCTGGAAAATTATCTTTGATGCATATAATGGTCCAACAAATAATTATAGAGAGCAAACATTAGAAAGCAACATGGATATCTATGTCATAAATATACACAGCTTACAAGGTTAAAAAAATGCCCTATGAGACTACATGGGGTGCCAGAGAAAGAAAGACACTTGACCTGGAAGTGACACATCCCACCGTATTGTCCATTCCATTGGTCAGAACTAATTATATGATCTCACCTAGATGAAATAGAGGTTAAGAAATGAAATCTCTGAGTGGGCAGCTACCCACTAGCAACATCTCATATGATAGAAGGAGAGGAAGAGTATTTAGTGAGCTGTTAATGTCTTGAGCAAGAATATGTAGCAGACACTTAGTGGTCTTTGCCACATGTCATTAGCAAACATTTCAAACATAATGCATGCCACCTGAGAGCTCATGGTGCTTGCCTTCGGTAAGACAAATGCTGTTTCAAGGCTGGTAAATATTTTTTTAAAAGACCTCCTCATTTTCTAACTTTAAAAATTACTAATTTTGTTCAGCCTCAATCACTATCGAAGTATTAAAAGCTTTTTATTACATTTCAGTATGAAAGTTTACAGAGAGAAAGGCATATAGGTATGAACAATTCTTAATAAATTCATGTTATAATTATAGAATAAGCCATGACAACATAGCCAACTGTGAAATATGCATAATCTTTGCAGTTTTATTTTTAGAGAAGTCTTTCAAACTATGAAAATGAGTAGCAATGAGTCCCAGGTTGCATCATCATTCAGAACCATAACTAAAAATCATGCAAGAAAAGTTTTGTTATCTATACTGCTTTTTGAAAATATACTAAATATGTTTTTCTTTAATTGTATATGCCCGCTTTGGAATATACTATTTCCCCTAGTTTAAAGTTGGTTTTCTGCCTTAAATGCTGTTCCCTAGCCCATAATATTGACTGTAAATAAAATTATATGTAATTGTGGCAATTATTTTTTGAATTTGAAGTTTGAAATTTTACTTTGAAAGTATTTATCATAAATTTATGAATTTAAAGGGATACATTTGTGTGTCTGGGTAAAACTGAGCCAATTTTTCCGTAGACTTGACATTTATAGTTTCTGTTGAATAAACATAGAAATTGACCTTTCCAGGCTTGAAACTTGAGAAATTACCTTTGTCTTATCTGAGTTACCTTCTCATGAAACCAGCAACCATCAGGTCTCTCAGATAGTATCAAGGAATTGAAACTTACTAGATCACCACAAACCGAACAATGAGACTTTAGACCCCTCACCCATCATGATTGCCTCCTGCTTCCTGTTGACCAACTCCTCTTTCTTACTCCTCCCTAATTCTCATTTTTCTGCATGTAGTTACGTTTCTGGTATAAACTCCTAATTCTGGTAGGTCAAGGAGACGTCTTTGAAACTTGTCTCCCATCTCCTCAGCTGCAGCATCCTACTATAGCCTTCTTCTCTGGCAATATGCATCATCTCAGTGATTGGCTTTCTGTGCTGTGAGCAGCAGGACATAGACCAAACCCAACCTGTTTTGGTAACATCTGTAGCTTGCAAAAAATGTATTATAACTTTTTGATTATTTTCATAAATTACACTTATTTGATTATAATGTGAATTTTTCTTTCAAATTGGATTAATAATTTGGGATTATTTAAAAGGCTAAACCAGAGTTTCCCAAATGTTTAATGGAACGCTGGTTTCTCAAACTGTTTGTAGGTACAGTGTTTCAACAAAAATTATTATAGTAGAATACATTTGGAAGTCATTGACTTAAATAAAGTAAAATGTGTTTATTTGCTAGAGAACGTCTTAGAGCCTTTAATATACAAATGCTTAGTATGAATTGATAAGAGGGTATATAGTACTTTTTAAAGTTATTTGACTATAGATCTTTTATTTTTCTGGCACAACTAGAATTGTTAGCGGTTGGAGAATACTCTAAGGAAACTGTTAGTTTATGAATCTTGTTCTTAGGTTCCTCATGACTCCACTATTCAAATGTTTCTTGAAGACATCATAAAGGACTGGTTGCAGTGGCTCATACCTGTAATCCCAACACTTTGGGAGGCTGAGGTGGGTGAATCATGAGGTCAGGGGTTCAAGACCAGCCTGGCCAGCATGGTGAGACCCTGTCTCTACCCAAAATACAAAAATTAGCCTGGCGTGGTGGTGTGCACCTGTAATCCCAGGTACTAGAGAGGCTGAGGCAGGAGAATCAGTTGAACCCAGGAGGTGGAGGTTGCAGTGAGCCCAGATCGTGCCACTGCACTCCAGTCTGGGAGACAGAACAAGACTCTGTCTCAAACAAACAAACAAACAAACAAACAAAAAACTAAAAAAAATAAAAAATAAAAATAAACCCTTAAAGAACCAAACCCAATCCAAGACCATTCAGATTCCAGATAAAAAAGCTGCAGGAAGGAAACTTGTGTCTATGGTTTGTGGTCAGAAGTTCTCTGAAATGGAATTAGAAGAAAAGAGACATTGTTCTAGTGAACAGCTTACAAACCAAGAAGATGGAGCCATCAGTGAAAAAAAATAGTGCAGTTCCTGGAAGTCCACGTCAGAGCAATCAGACAAGAGAAAATATAGGGCATCCAAATCAGTAAAGAGGAAGTCAAACTGTCTCTGTTTGCCAATGATATGATTTTTTACCTAGAAAACCCTAACTACTCATCCAAGAAGCTCCTAGAACTGATAGGTGAATTTATTAAAGTTTCAATATACAAAGTACAAAAATCAGTAGCATTGCTATACACCAATAATGACCAAACTGAGAATTAAATCAAGAACTCAATCTCCCTTAAAATAACTGCAAAAAATCAATAAATGATATACATAAGAATATACCTAAACAAAGAGATGAAAGACCTCTAAAAGGAAAACTACAAAACACTGCTGAGAGAAATCATATACAACACAAACAAATGGAAATACATCCCATGCTCATGGATGGGTGGAATCGATATTGTGAAAACGACCATACTGCCAAAAACAATCTACAAATTCAATGCAATTCCCAACAAAATATCACCATCATTCTTCACAGAATAGAAAACAAAATCCTAAAATTCATATGAAACCAACAAAGAGCCCACATAGCCAAAGCAAGACTAAGCAAAAAGAGCAAATGTGGAGGCATCACATTACTCAACTTCAAACTATACTACCAGGCTATGGTCACCTTGTATGCTCAAAACAGCATGGTACTGGCATCAAAACAGGCACATAGATCAATGGAACAGAATAGAGAACCCAGAAATAAACCTAAATATTTACAGTCAACTGATCTTCAACAAAACAAACAAAAAACAGAAAGTGGGGAAAGGATGCCCTGTTCAACAAATGGAACTAGGATAATTGGCAAGCCACATGTAGAAGAATGAAACTGAATCCTCATCTCTAACCTTATATTAAAATGAACTCAAGATAGATTAGACTTAAATCTAACTTCTGAATCCATAAAAATTCTAGAAGATAGCATTAGAAAAACCTTTCTAGACATTGGCTTAGGCAAAGATTGACCAGGAACCCAGAAGCAAATGTAACAAAAACAAAGATAAATAGATGGGACTTAATTAAACTAGAAAGCTTCCGCATAGCAAAAGAAATACACAGCAGAATAAACAGATGACCCACAGAGTGGGAGAAAATCTTTGCCAACTATGCATCCAACAAAGGACTAATATCCAGAATCTACAATGAACTCAAACAAATCAGTAAGTAAAAAACAAACAATCCTATCAAAAAGTGGGCTAAGGAAATGAATAGACAATTCTCAAAAGAAAATATATAAATGACCAACAAACATATGAAAAAGTGTTCAACATCACTAATGATCAGGGAAATGAAAATCAAAACAACATTGTGATACCACTTTACTCCTGCAGGAATGACCATAATTTAAAAATAAAAAAATTGATGTTTCTGTGTAGGTGGTGAAAAGGGAATACTTTTACACTGTTGGTGGAAATGTAAACTAGTACAACCACTATGGAAAGCAGTGTGGAGATTCCTTAAAGAACTAAAAGTAGATCTACCATTTGATCCAGCAAACTCACTACTGGGTATCTCTCCAGAGAAAAAGAAGTCATTATATGAAAAAGACACTAACACATACATGTTTATAGCAGCACAGTTAGCAATTGCAAAAATATGGAACCAGCCCAATGCCCATCAATCAATGAGTGGATAAAGAAAATGTGATATATGTAGCATGGAACACTATTCATCCATAAAAAAATGAAATAATGGCATTCACAGCAACCTGGATAGAGTAGAAAACCATTATTCTTAGTACCAAACATCATATGTGCTCACTTATAAGTGGGAACTAAGCTATGAGGACTCTCAGGAATAAAAACGATACAATGGACTTTGAGGATTCAGGGGGAAGTGTGGGCAGGGTGAGGGATAAAAGACTAACATTGGGTACACTGTACACTACTTGGGTGATGGGTGCACCAAAATGCCAGAAATCACCACTAAAGAACTTATGTAACCAAACACCACATGTTCCCCCAAAACCTATTGAAATATAAAAATAAGAAAAATTAAAATAAAGAATACTGAAATCCAGAGAAGAAAAGGAAGTTTTGGCTTTTATAGACAAAGTTCCCACCCAGCTTCCCAATCAGATTGAAAAATGAAAAATTCAAAGATCCCATTTCTAATTGGTTGACACAGTTGAGTTCTGATTATGCAATACAGTTGATCCCTGATTGGTTGTTATAGCTAAGAACTAAGCATTGATTTGTTGATATAACTGACCCCTGATTGGCCAGAGCAGATGAGCTCTGATTGGTTGGTTCCTGTGAGCTCTGAACGTTCCAGAGTTAAACAGAGGTGTGGATTTTGGGGGAATGCAGAGTGTGACACCCCTAGTAAGAAAATGGCTACTTGGCTCTATTTTACTATTTTATTTTATTTATTTTTTGAGACAAGGTCTCATTCTGTCATCCAGGCCACAGTGCAATGGTGAGAATGTAGCTCACTGCAGCCTTAAATACCTGAGCTGAAGGCATCCCCACACCTCAGCTTCTGAAGTAGCTAGGAATAGAGGCACACTCCACCAACCCCAGATAATTTTACATTTTTTGTAGAGACAGAGTCTTGTTATGCTGCCCATGCTGATCTCAAATTTTGGCCTCAAGTAATCCTCCTGCCTCAACTTCTCAAACCTCTAGGATTACAGGTATGAGCCACCACCAAGCCCAGCCTCTATTTTAAATTTAGATCTAGTTAGCCACTTGAAATCCTTCTTGAAGGATTGGCTCTTCTGGGTTCATATTTGCTCACAGGTTGATCAGTCATAATATATAAATTACAACAGAAAGTTAATTTTCCTTTTCCTCCTATCATGTGAAATAGGGCTGCTACTGATATAACCAGTTATGAATGTGTGTTTCAATATTGTCAAATTTGTTTCCTCCAAAAGAAAAGATTTGCGTTGACTAGTCACTTAAGGTTGTCAATGCCAATCTTAAGGATAATGAATATTTACTATCTTTTAGAAAACAGAAGTTTCCTTCTTTTTTAAATATTGTAAATTTCGTGTTAAATCAGACCGCTAAAGTACCTTAAAAATAATATTAATAGCTAACATTACTCTGAGCTAAGCACACTTTAAATATATTTACTACTTTAAATGTATTAATTTATTTAACCCTTGTAACTGCCCTACAAGAAAGCACTTATATTGTTCCCATTTAATAAATTATAAAGAGATATTTTATTTTATTTTATTTTATTTTTGAGACGGAGTCTCGCTCTGTCACCCCGGCTGGAGTTCAGTGGCCAGATCTCAGCTCACTGCAAGCTCCGCCTCCTGGGTTCCTGCCATTCTCCTGCCTCAGCCTCCCGAGTAGCTGGGACTACAGGTGCCCGCCACCTCGCCTGACTAGTTTTTTGTATTTTTTAGTAGAGACGGGGTTTCACCATATTAGCCAGGATGGTCTCGGTCTCCTGACCTCGTGATCCGCCCGTCTCGGCCTCCCAAGAGATATTTTAAAACTTTTTTTTCTAGATAATACCACACATGGGAACACAGGGACCAAATTTAAACCCAGGTTCCAGGTCATTCTTAATCAGTGAGGCATAATACTCTGAAAATGTACCATTTTTCTTGCTCAAATTCTTTCCTCAGGGGCCCCAGGAAGGTCATGCCTACAAGCCATAACATTTTTGCTAAACAGGTCTTTTTGACTCAGTCTATTGTGGCTTACTTTATGACCTGACTCCAGCATGTCATTGTACAGTAAATAAGTAGTCAGACATGAGCAGGGCAGGAAGAGAGCTCCCCCACATCCACCAGGAATGTCAGGTGACCATCAGGTGATGGTCAGGCAATTGTTAAACTCTCTCTAAAATAATAATTGGTCACAGTCAGCGCCAGGGAAAGGCAGTCTCCCAATAGATAGAAAACACTCAAAACTGGTGATCAGCAGTTTCCCAATAAGCTCTCAGAAGTTGAGTGAGTGGGCTTAAGCATGCACACTAAGAGGCAAAATGGCAGAGTTTAACTGGTATATAACTTTCTTCTGGGAACACTCAACTGGTAAGGGAAAGACACTTGAAGTGAGTGTGTGTACAAATTCAGTAAACATATTGTCCATGTGGCACCTCTTAAGTGTTGGCAGGCCACAGTGTATGTAGACAGTAAACCCCAAGGGAAGAATCAGGACAGAAGAGATGCAACCTCTAGAAGCTTGCCAACATATAAAACCTCAAGTCAAAGGTGAAACCATACACTTGAACCTCTCCAGTCATCTGCTTGGCCCCCTTCCAAGTGTGCTTTATTTCCTTTCATTTCTGCTCTAAAACTTTTGAGTAAACTTCCACTCCTGCCTGAAAACGTATCTTGGTCTCTCCTTCTGCCTTCTGCCCCTTGGTCAAATTTTTAAAAAATATTTTGTCAGAGTGTGGTTTTCTTGTCATCAGCTAACATGGAGAAATCGCTTCTTAGATTCATTTGGAAACTATCTCAGAGAACTATGTCTAGAAAGATCTTATTTGCTTCAAACTTTATAAATTGTCATTATTATGATATAAAAATGACTGAATAGTGGTAATTTCATATGCTTGACCTCATAGCAAAGAAAAGTAGTATGATGCCAATGTAGTTGAGTATTTATTGAGCACCTATCACATGTGAGGGTTTTTTTTTTTTTTTTTTTTTTTGAGACGGAGTCTCGCTCTGTCGCCCAGGCTGGAGTGCAGTGGCGCTATCTCTCCTCACTACAAACTCCGCCTCCTGGGTTCACGCCATTCTCCTGTCTCAGTCTCCAGAGTAGCTGGGACTACAGGCACCTGCCACCACGCCTGGCTAATGTTTTGTATTTTTAGTTGAGACGGAGTTTCACTATGTTAGCCAGGATGGTCTCAATCTCCTGACTTCAGGCTCTCCACCCGCCTTGGCCTTCCAAAGTCGTGGGATTACAGGCATGAGCCACCATGCCCAATCGTCAGGCTTTTTTTGTATCTAGAAGCTGCAGATACACAAGTGAGTAAAAAATCTTGGCTCTTACTAAAAAAATCAATTAAATTAGCAAAAAATTGAATGCCTAATTACAAACTGAATGATATGGTTTGTCTCTGTGTCCCCACCCAAATCTCATGTTGAATTGTAATTCCCAGTGTTGGAGGAGTGGCCTAATGGGAGGTGATTGGATCATGAGGTCAGATTTCCCCCTTGCTGTTCTCATGATAGTGAGTTCTTATGAGATCTGATTGTTTGAAAGTGTGTAGCACTTCCTCCTTCACTCTCTGTCTTTCTGGTCCAGTCACGTAAGATGTGCAAGCTTTGCCTTCAACTTCCACTATGATTGTAAGTTTTCTGAGGCCTCCCCAGCTATGCTTCCTGTATAGCTGGTGGAACTGGGAGTCAATTAAACCTCTTTTCTTTGTAAATTACCCAGTCTCAGGTAGTTCTTTACAGCAGTGTGAGAAGAGACTAATACCCTGAACTAAATGCTAAGAAGGAAGAGAAGCTGAAACAGAGTTTGCAAAGGGACCTGATTGATTCTGGGAATGAGATTAAGAAAATTTACCTGAGGGGGAGAAACTTGAGTTGAAACCCGCTTGAATAAGAATGAATAAAGGAGAGAATGGAGAGGATGGAAAGGAAAGACAGGGAAGGGAAAAGAAGAGAAAGGAAGTTTAGGTTAAAAAAAAAAAGTAAGGGAGATAGTAAAGAATAAAAATAAGAGATTTATTTATTTATTTATTTATTTATTTATTTATTTATTTGTCTATCTATCTAGAGCCAGAGTCTCACTCTGTTGCCCAGGCTGGAGTGCAGTGGTGTGATCACAGCTCACTGCAGCCTCAACCTCCCAGGCTCAGGCAATCCTCCTGCCTCAGCCTCCAGACTATCTGGAACTACAGGGAAATGCCACTGGCAAGAAGCCCCAGCAGGATTGAAGCTGCTCCTTTGAATTTGCTGCTCCTTTGAATTTGAAGCTGCTCCTTTGAATTTCATGAAATTCATCATGAAAATATCACCTCAGGGCTGATAACAAGTGGCTTCAACCTCTGTCTTTAAATTTACAGTTTAACCACACCTGGCTAATTTTTTTGCATTTTGTAGAGACAGGGTTTTGCCATGTTGCCCAGGCTGGTCTCTAACTCCTGAGTTCAAATTATCCACCTGCCTCAGCCTCCCAAAGTGCTAGGATTACATTACAGATGTCAGCCACCATGCCCAGCCCAAACGGAGAGTTTTAGGTAGTAAAGAAAGGCTTTCCAGGTGGAACCAATAACACCTGAAAGATATGAGTTCAGGAAAATACATGTTGTGTTTGTGAGATTGAAAAAAAAGTAGCATTTCTGAAGTGTGGTAAACTTTCAGAAGAGGAAAAATGGGGCTAAAACCTGGGAGTTTATCAAAAAAGTAGTGGGAAACTACTAAAAAGAGTTAGGGAATGGAGTGATATAATTAAATGCTTATTTTTGCTACATTATGTATGGGTGGGTCTTATAAAACAGACTCTGATGTCCATCAGAGTATTATCACAAAGATTAATTCCGTTCCTGAGCAAGGACTCATAGAAATGACTAAAACTGTATCTTAAACTAAAATTGGATTGCCCATAAATCTTTGAATTCATTTTAGTAGTACATTTGTTCCAGTTTCTATAAAATAAGCATGTATATGATACACAATGATCAAGGTATTACAAATTACATTAAAGAATAGATTTTTAGTCCAGGTGCTGGAGCTCACACCTTTCATCCCAGAAGTTTCGGAGGCCAAGGCAGGCAGATCACCTAAGGTCAGGAATTCGAGACCAGCCTGGCCAACATGGCGCAACCCCATCTCTACTAAAAATACAATTAGCCTGGCATGGTGGCACATGCCTGTAGTCCCAGCTACTTGGGAGGCTGAGGGCAGGAGAATCACTTGAACCTGGGAGGTGGAGGTTGCAGTGAGCTGAGATCGTGCCGCTGCTCTCTCACCTGGGTGACAGAGAGAGATTCCGAGAAAGAAAGAGAGAAAGGGAGAAAGAGAGAAAGGGAGGGAAGGAAGGAAGGAAGGAAGGAAGGGAGGGAGGGAGGGAGGGAGGAAGGGAGGGAGGGAGGGATGGAGGGACGGAGGGAGGAGAAAGAAAGAGAAAGAAGAAAAAAATAGATTTTTTAAAAGATAAAATTATGACTCTCATACAAATGTAACACATGTCAAATATTTTAACCCATTAACTAATGTTGAAATTAGTAAGATGCTACAATCAGTTTTAAACATATATAGGCAAAGAGAAAATGCTGAAATACATTTACAAATAGAGGAGGAATGGGTCTATTTGCAAGCTATAATCAGTTCCATTTTACCTATCACAGTTAACTTATGTTTCTGTGGGGAAGAATCTTTGCATTGTTATTAGTTACCCACATGTATATGGTTGTAAAATACCAAAAGCACATTGAAAGCATGAGAAAACCTAAAATGCTATGCTAGGGAGAAATATTTTTTGTCAATTTCAAAGTCTTTCAGAACTTTTTTCCTCCAGCTATATATACACACACACACACATATAATTAATGTACAGAGTACACATATAAAATATGTATATATATATAATTTATATATATACACACACACACACACACATTTTATGGTCTATAAAAAGGTTATTCTAATACTGTTCTAAAAAAATGCTGCTCTACCTTATGATAGATTTGACCTAAAATGAATGCCCTTATTTCTGGCAAAGCTCTATGGAGAAGTTCTTTAATCTTGATGGAGGTCATCATCAGAACCTGTGATTCTAGACAGATTTTAGTCTTTTGAGACCCTGGGCAGAATCCAGTCATGCCACACAGGCCTTCTGACCGATGGAAAATGTAAAATAAAAAAGCTACTAAGTTTGTGGTAGATTTCTACACAGAATAATAAACCAATAATACATGTTGTGTGATTTCATTTGTATAGAGGTCTAATCCAGGCAAAATTGAGCTATGTTGTTAGATGTTAAGTTAGTGACTACATCTGGCAAGTAGGAAGGGAGTAAAAATTGGGTAGGGCTATGAGGAAGTTTCTAAAATCTGACAATGCTTTATTTGTTGATCTAGGCAGGTGTGCTCACTTTGTGGAAATTCATTAAGCTCTTAGGATTTGGGTATTTACCTGCATGTATAGTTCAATAAAATATTGTTGATAAAAGATAGTTTTGCTCTCATATGAGTTTATATTTCTGATTCCACTGTCAAAAATACATCTAATAATATCAACAGATGTTGAGTCTTTATTATTTGTCAGGCATGGTTCTGAGGGCTTCATGTGAATTAACATGCTTTTATATTTTAATTTTTGATTTTTAGCACTTTTTATTATAGAAAGTTGTTAATTTGATATAGTCAAATGTAAAAATATTTGCCCTTTGGGGTATACTGTACCTTGCCTAAGAAATCTTTCTCTACCTTGTTACGCTTTTATTATTGTTTTTAATGTTCCCTCCAATATCTTATTTTTATTTTTTATTTCCATAAGTTTCTGGGGAACAGGTGGTGTTTGGTTACATAAGTAAGTTCTTTAGTGGTGATGTATGAGATTTGGTACACCTATCACCCAAGCAGTATACACTGTACCCAATTTGTAGTCTTTTATCTATCCCTCTCCCATGTGCTTCCGCCATCAAAGTCCCCAAAGTCCATTGTATCATTCTTATGCCTTTGTGTCCTCATAGCTTAGCTCCCACTTATGTGTGAGAACATACAATCTTTGGTTTTCCATTCCTGAGTTACTTAGAATAATGATCTGTGATTCCATCCAGGTTGCTGCAAATGCCATTATTTCATTCCTTTTTACGGCTGAGTAGTATTCCATGGTAATTTTTTTTATCTACTTCTTGATTGATGGGCACTTGGGCTGGTTCCATAGTTTTTCAATTTTGAACTGTGCTGCTATAAACATGTGTGTGCAAGTATCTTTTTCATATAGTGACTTCTTTTCCTCTGGGTAGATACCCAGTTGTTACTGCATCATGCTTTTAAAGTTAAATCAACACCAAATTGATTAAACTGCTTTCAGGTACAACTAAAGTGTTTCCTACACATAATGATTAATTTAATATACTCTATTTTTAATAGATTAGTGCAAAGTCTTTGAAGTGTGTGAAAAACAGTTTCTTCTTTCAGAAAGAAACTCATAACCAAAGAACATTTTATTAATTATACTGAGCCTGTTTTCTCCATTCATTTTTGATAAGCGACACCACTTCTCAGTCCTAACATATAAGGATTCCACTTTAAGACTAATGTTGGCTATAAGAAAAATGGAACATTTTCTTATTAGAATTTTAAAACTCTAGGCTATATAGAGAAATTTTATTCACAGTTCTCTAACAAGCCTCACGTATAAACTCATGATTCCTTAGGCCAACCATTCATGCTATGTGGCTCCAGCTTATGCTAAAATAAAAACAAAAGCTGACTTATACTTTAAAAATTATTCAGTAATACAGTCCTGAAATTATCTTTAAACAATCACTTGTAAGTGCATAGTGCATAATAAACAAAACATAAAGTGGTGATTTCTGAATGAACTCTGACGTTGAGCTCTATAATAATTTATTTCTTATTCATAAATACCTTAAAATCAAGTCATTCTTAATTATATGGTACAGAAAGAATGGAGATGTCTAAGAAAAAACTCTTATGCATAGACAGTGTGCGTCAACTTTCACTAGTAAAATGTTAATGTCATTTAAATATAACAATAAACTATTTAAGAATTGTATAGTAATAATGAAGTATATGACCATTCCCAAAGATGTTTTGAAGACTGTTCCTACTGTAGAACAAGGAAGAGAAAATAAATCTATAAACATAAAAGGAAGAAATGCTTTTATTTATTATAGTTTCCATGTAAACATGTTAAAAGTTTTTATTTTCCTGTGAGACCATTTTACAATCTGTAAGTCTTTCTTTGCATGAATGACAAATATTTGTTCTAGGTAGTTGTTATTGTTTACCTAAAAGGAAGAAGCCAAGGCAAAATTAATAGGTATAGCATTTATTTGGGCCAAGGCTGAGGATCACAACCTGGAAGCACAGATTTAAGTTGCCCTTAATATACACTCTGGTTAATAGCAGTTACAAGTAGATTTTTAAAAGGAAACAAAAGGAGGGGATGAGTAGTGGGCTGATACAAAATTCTTTGTCAAAAATTATCATTGGTTTATAGAAATAGCATTGATTACTGATTGGCTATCCATTGTTAAGTTGCAGGGTATGGGTTATAGTATCCCAGTATGGCATTATTAGGTTACTTTATAGGTATTTGTAGCAATAGCAAGACTCTTGGAGAGATGAATGCATAGCTCAAAGTGGGGAGTATGGTGTGATAACTGTCTCATTTTAATGAGTCTCTGGGTCTAATAACTTGAAAGGGCTCACATTCCTCAGATGAAAGTTATTTTCTTTCCTCATTATTTTCTTGTTATGGTCTTAGTTTAAATCTCTCTCCTTTGCTATTTCAAAAATATTTAGTTATGTTTACTTATGTTTTGAGTCAATAATATATATTTTCCAAAATTCAAATACTATAAAAGTGAATACAAGAAAAATATAGCTATAAGAAGTAGAATATTACTTCTGTGTCTTAGACCTCAATTCTCTTCCCTGCAAACAATAGAGTTTCATTTTCTTGTCTATCTTTACAGAAATATTTTATGCATATACAAGTAAATATATACAAATTATATTTACAGATATGTATGTGCATATACATATGTGTATGCCTGTATATAGATATGTGTGTGTGTATTTATACTTTTACTCAGAAATGATCAGGCCATTTTTAACACTTACAGACAAGTTCCTTAAGATGAGAGTGCCTGTCTGATTCATCTGTGTGATCTCCCAACATGTATATACATACACACACACACACACACTTGTATAAATACATATATATATACACACTTGTATAAATATATATATACACATTCTGTACTATATTTTGTTTTAGGGTTTTGGTTTTACTTTTTACATAACAGCATTTCTTGTAGTAAATTTCACATCAGTACATAAAACACTTTCTTATCTTCTTTTATGGTGCTTTAAAATTTCTTCATGTATATATGGCATAGTTTTTTCGACCAATCTTCTCTAGATGCATATTTAAGTTGTTTTCAATAGCTTGCTATTATAATGTACAGGTGACCATCAAAAATATTTCATAATCTTTCGTTCATTTATTAATAACTAACTTCAAATGAGTACTTAGTATAATTTCAGCCCCATGTTGAGAGCTTTATATACATTATCTCATTCAATTTTCAAACTAAACGTAAGAGTTTTTTTTTTTAATTTTAGTGTTGTTTTTTATTTAGTGCTTTTTTAATTCCCTTTTTACAGATGAAGAAAATCTATTTGCCTAAACAGAAAAAATAAATATGTGGAAGATTCAGAATCTGATTTCTGATCTGTATGTCTCTAAAACTCTTATAACAGAAACTAATTACATAAGTATTTATTGACAATCTATATAGGTGCAATGTGCTGGTGAGATCACAGATGAGTCACACACAGACACTCACCTTAAGGAGCTTATTGTCTGTAAGTGTTAAAAGCTTACTCTTTTCTGAGTAAGTCAATTAATTATAGCAGATTTCAATAAAGTGACTGACAGGTCAGTAACAAAGATATATTCTATGTACACAAAAATAATAGTTTAAAACCATATTCTCAAGTTCAAGTTTTATAATTTAACTAAAGAGTACCAGATTTACAAAGAAGTAATTACCACACTTAATAAAACTCCAAATCTGCTTCTGGATGTGACCACAGTAGGGTATAATTTTGAGATTTAAATTTCAAAGATGACCACTTTTTAGAAATGAGCTAGGAAACCTTTCTATATTATTAATTACAGCTAGAAATAAATCTTTCAACAGAGGAGAATTTGCAATAAATGTTGATAAATAAAATCAGTGGCTTAGGAAGAATTCTGAAAATTGCTAACCTGTTCCTAAGACAGTAGTTAAATTTGATTACTGGATTTTGAAAATTTCCATGTTTTTTCACTGCCAATTTCCATCAGGGACAAAAATGAAAAGTATCAAAAATAACATGAAACAGACATTTCTTCCAAATGTTGGGGTTTGAGTAGGGATGAAAAATGTTATGAAGAAAACTGCTTTCAAATTTTTAGCCTAGTTTGAAATATTAAAAAAGAAAAATACTACAGTTGTAGTAAGAAAAGAAAACACAGTTTGTAGGGAGCCATTTATATCCAAAATGTAGTCTTAGAAGTTAAATTACTCCTCTCACTCTAGTTCTGAAGTTGCCCTTGAATTTACTCAAGACTTCACAGTTTGGCCATCATATTTCTCATCTAATACTCCTATAATTTGCCTACATTAAATAAAAAACTAAGAATTAGCACACAGAAGTATTTTTAATTTTTGACTTTGAACTGGCAACTGAATCAACAGATATGACTATTAAAATACAGAGTTCTTAGCCTCAATCCTGATATTTTGAAGCAAAGAACCCCCAAATCTACATTTTAGTAATTCTTATATACTCAAGTTTAGAACCACTGCAATGACAGGAAGGAAGGTATGGGGATTATATTATGACTTCTCTCTTTCTTCACAAGCTCAGAGACAAAAAAAAATGTGATCGAAGGTACACTACTTTAAGACTGCAAAAGTGTGTTCTACACCTGGGCTTGCAAATTCCTAGCAGACTAACTGTATTAGTCCATTTTCACGCTGCTGATAAAGACATATCTGAAACTGAGAGAAAAAAAAGAGATTTAATTGGACTTACAGTTCCACATGGCTGAGGAGGCCTCAAAATTATGGCAGGAGGTGAAAGGCATTTCTTACATGGAGGCAGCAAGAGAAAATGAGGAAGAAGCAAAAGGAGAAACCCCTAATAAACCCATCAAATCTCATGAGACTTATTCACTGTCATGAGAATAGCATAGGAAAAACCACCCCCATAATTCAATTACCTCCCCCTGGGTCCCTCCCACAACATGTTGAAATTCTGGGAAATACAATTCAGTTTGAGATTTGGTGGGGACACAGCCAGACCATATCATTCCACTCCTGGCCCCTCCAAGTCTCATGTCCTCCCATTTCAAAACCAACCATGCCTTTCTAATAGTCCCCCAAAATTTTAACTAATTTCAGCATTAACCCAAAAGTTCACAGTACAAAGTTTCACCTAAGGCAAGTCAAGTCCCTTCTGCCTATGCAAAAATCAAAAGCAAGCTAGTTATTTCCTAAATAAAATGAGGGTACAGCTTTTGGGTATTTGGTAAATACAGTCATTCCAAATGGGAGAAATTGGCAAAAACAGAAAGATTACAAGGTCCATGTAAGTCTGATATCCAGTGGAGCAGTCAAACTTTAAAGCTCCAAAATGATCTCCTTTGACTCCAGGCCTTACACCCAGGTCATGCTGATGCAAGAGGTGGGTTCCCATGATCTTGGGCAGCTCTGCCTCTGTGGCTTTGCAGGGTACAGCCTCCCTCCTGGCTGTTTTCATAGGCTGTTGTTGAGTGTCTGCAGCTTTTCCAGGTACAAGGTTCAACCTGTCAGCAGATCTACCATTCTGGGATCTGGAGGATGGTAGTCTGCTTCTCACAACTCTACTAGTCAGTGCCCGAGGACTCTGTGTGGGGGCTCAGACCCCACATTTCCCTTCTGCACTACCCTAGCAGAGGTTCTCCATGAGCACCCCACCCTTGCAGCAAACTTTTGCTTTGGCATTTAGGTGTTTCCATACATCTTCTGCAATCTAGACAGAGGTTCCCAAACCTCAGTTCTTGACTTCTGTGCACCTGAAGATTCAACACCACATGGAAGCTGCCAAGGCTTGGGGTTTCTGCCATCTGAAGCCACAGCCTGAACTCTACATTGGCCCCTTTCAGCCACAGCTGGAGTGGTTGGGACACAGAGCACCAAGTCCCTAGGCTGTACAAACCACAGGGACCCTGGGCCTGGCAAATGAAGCCACTTTTTCCTCCTAGGCTTCCAAGCCTGTGATGGGAGAGGCTGCCATGAAGGTCTCTGACATGGCCTGGAAATTTTTCCCCATGGTCTTGGGAATTAATATTAGACTCCTTGCTACTTCTGCAAATTTCTGCAGCCTGTTTGAATTTCTCCCTAGAAAACTGGTTTTTCTTTTCTATCACGTAATTGGGCACCATATTTTCTGAACTTTTATACTGTTTCCCTTTTAAAACTGAATGCCTTTAACAGTACCCAAGTCACCTCTCAAATGCTCTGCTGCTTAGAAATTGTTTCTGCCAGATACCATAAATCATCTCTCTCAAGTTCAGATTTCTACAAATCTCTAGGGCAGGGGCAAAATGCCACCAGTCTCTTTGCTAAAACATAACAAGAGTCACTTTTGCTCCAGTTCCCAACAAGTTCCTCATCTCCATCTGCGACCACCTCAGCCTGGATTTTATTGTTCATATCGGTATCGGCATTTTGGATAAAGCCATTCAACAAGCCTCTAGGAAGTTCCAAACTTTCTCACATTTTCCTGTATTCTTATGAGTCCTTCAAACTGTTCCAGTCTCTGCCTGTTACCCAGTTCCAAAGTTGCTTCCACATTTTCAGGTATCTTTTCAGCAACACCCCACTCCTGGTACCAGTTTATTGTATTAGTCCGTTTTCATGCTGCTAATAAAGACATACCTGAAGGAAAAGAGGTTTAATTGGGCTTACAGTTCCACATGGCTGGGGAGGCCTCAGAATCATGGAGGGAGGAAAAAGGCACTTCTTACATGGTGGCAGCAAGAGAAAATGAGGAAGAAGCAAAAGTGGAAACCCCTGATAAACCCATCAGATCTCATGAGACGTATTCACTATCATGAGAATAACATGGGAAAGACTGGCCCCCATGATTCAATTATCTCCCCCTGGGTCCCTTCCACAACACTTGGGAATTCTGGGAAATATAATTCAAGTTGAGATCTGGTGAGCACGCAGCAATACCATGTCACTGATCTTATGTAAGTCATTGACAGTCCTTGAATCCTGGGTTCTGCCTGTGCCATCAGGTTATTGCGGGGTTAAGATAACACATGCAGATTATTTATCTCCTGCCATAAAGATCCATGGCATTAATAGTATTGATCTCAAACTCTCAGAGTAGGTTAAAGAGTATTGTATTTTTGGCCGGGCGCGGTGGCTCAAGCCTGTAATCCCAGCACTTTGGGAGGCCGAGGCGGGTGGATCACAAGGTCAGGAGATCGAGACTATCCTGGCTAACATGGTGAAACCCCGTCTCTACTAGCCGGGCGCGGTAGCGGGCGCCTGTAGTCCCAGCTACTTGGGAGGCTGAGGCGGGAGAATGGCGTGAACCCGGGGGG